>NC_083579.1:75138997-75216497 GCF_027579695.1 Neoarius graeffei
ATGAAGAGTAAACTAAACTGTACAGTTATAAAACTGTTGGGGTGTTATTGGTCTCTGTCAGAGGTGGACAGTAACAAAGTACATTTACTTGAGTACTGTACTTAAGTACACTTTTTGAGTATCTGTACTTTACTTGAGGATTATTGCTTTTGGAAACTTATGACTTTAACTTCACTACATTTGAAAGGCAAATATGGTACTTTTCACTCCACGACATTTCTATCAAGGTCCTCGTTACTCGTTACTATGAAGCAGCTTTGAAAGTGGATGTTTTTTCTTTTCTTTTCGAAAACGTGATTATTTATTTATTTATTTCCCAGGCGACACTGAGACAGACTGTCAGTAATCACTCAGGTCACGTCCTGTTCATAGACTGGATAAAATCAAGTTCAGTGATTTCTCAGCAGCGTTATTTAACACGATCAGTTGATGGTGGAATGGAAGGAGGCGGTTCTTCTGGAGAACGCACGCACTCATGGCTTTACCTAGAACCCATGTTTCAGTTTTCTAAAAGGATTAAAGATTTGTTTTGTTTTAAATGTTTGCTTTGTTTGCCGAAAACAAACCACATCACGGCCTACAAAAACTCACCGTCCAACCTGCGGAAGCATATTGAGGTATATAAACATTTTATTCCAAGAGAACGCTTGCAACGAAGTTGTTTGTGCTTTTAGAGCTACGTTGCAATAGCTATGCAGTCTGGTTAGTCACATGACTTTCTATGGATTCACCCACCAAGTCACCATCGCCTTGTCCACGGCTAACGTTAACACATGGCTAGTTAACTTGGACACTGTTAGTTAGCGCATAAAAACGGAGTCACGCTAACATGAATAACGTTAACTTATCTGAAGTCCTTTCAGAAATATGTTTTAGCATAATCTTGCCAAATAAACTGAACGTAGAAATCTTTCTTTTCTAGTAGCGTTAGCTACCCAATATGATTTCGAGTTTGAAAAGAGTTTGCTAGCATGTCAGGTGGAGTTTCACTGACTAGCTAGCTTAACGTTAAACCACCATGATGCACAGCATGCGTTCATTTTGTGAATTCACATTTCTGTCTTTGGTAATGGCGTTAGGTTTTGTAAGCGTTGTGGCAAAAATACAACAAAGTGTTGACAGAAAATGTACTTTTAATACTTAAGTATTCTTAAAAGCAAGTACTTCAGTACTTTAACTTAAGTAAAAATTTAACTGGACAACTTTCACTTGTATCGGAGTAACATTTGACCAGTGGGATCTGTACTTTGACTGAAGTAATGAAGTTGGAGACTTTGTCCACTTCTGGCCTCTATCACTAATTTCCCCACTGTCCAGGGAAGCCAGTCTGATCATGACTTCGATTCCTGGCAAATTTTCACCTGTTTAACAATGTGTAATCATATTATTGTGTTCCTGGCTGTGCTTCAATGGATTTTTAGCTTTTTTTTTTCATCCATTGCCTGATTTGTGCAGGTCAACTGCCATCTGTCACTGTTGTATTGGAAGCATTTTGCTTTTTCTGTTTGATGACATGTAATAGG
Organism: Neoarius graeffei; assembly: GCF_027579695.1. Taxonomy (NCBI): domain Eukaryota; kingdom Metazoa; phylum Chordata; class Actinopteri; order Siluriformes; family Ariidae; genus Neoarius; species Neoarius graeffei. The sequence goes on from NC_083579.1 coordinate 75,140,521, forward strand.
ATATCACATTAAGAATGATTTTATTTTTTTTTAAAGTTTTTTTTCCAAGTTCTAAAAAGAATAGAGGATATGTAAGTTATTTCTCCAACTGTTGGGGGGAGGGGGGTGTCAAATGATTTTATAACAATTTTGCTTTGTTGAAATACTTATTCTGTTTTAATAATGTTTACATGAATGTTGTTTTATTCCGCCCCCCCAAAAAAAAAAAATTATCTAACTACTCTTGATCTAATTAAGAAAAATGTTTTATCCTGGTCAGGGTCATGGTGGATCCCTGGAACAACATGTGTGAGATGAAAAACTACCTGGATGAAACAGCAGTCCATTTCAGGGTGCCATGAGAACATTCATTCACACCTAGGGGCAAGTTAAAGTCACTAATCCATCTCCCAGCATGTTTTTGAGAAACAGGAGGAAACCAAAGAACCCGGAGGAATCTCACATAAACATGGGGAGAACATATGAAACTCCAAACAGACCGGAGGCTTGTGGAGCTGTGCAGCAGCAACACTCCCAGCTGTACCACCGTGCCGTCAAGATGCACCATAGAGGAATAAAGTTTACTCTAAATTTGACCTCTGTTATCTTCTTTAGATTACATTATGAAAGATGTAGTACTGATGTAGATAGATTACATTGATATTAGACAAGAAGGAGTCTGGGGAAGAGAGAGGGGAAGCAAGACTTCAAAAACATGCACAGCGTGCTCAGGAAATGAATTTGTTGGATGGTGCACAAGGTGCCACCAGCTGGCAGGAAGTGTGTGAAATAGCCTGCGTCACTGAGGCCGAGACACAACACCCACGGCCTGCACTCTCCCATTCACGCTGCTAAATTAGGCCATGTTCTCCCTGCCTCTTTTTATCTGCCACTGACATCAGTAGCACGTCATCAGAACTTGGTGTGATGGAAACCAAAGTGCTGAAAAAGGCCCAAATATCTGCTAGCAGAATAATTTTTGCAATATCGAATATTCTCTCCGTCTCGGTTAAAAATAGACAAAGGAAAAATGAAAGAAAAAAAGAACAAAGATCACTTTAGTGTGCATGATGGATTTGACATTTATTCTGAATAGCTAAGGAGTAAAAAAAATACAGGAAAAAAACAAGCAACGTCTCATTTGTCTTAACTGTCTTGATTTATAATAATAATAATAATAATAATAATAATAATGGAGGTGTGTATGAGGAGGCAGGTATCTCTCACACATTTCGTTCTGAAATCCCACTCAGCCTGTTTGTGTGCTCGGGCTGACCATGATGTCATCTGGAAGTGCATCATGTTGCCATGGAGATGATAATTCAGAGGGCCGCTAGATGATGATGATGCTGTCACAGCCTCTCACTGAGCCCTCCATGTGCAACAGGTTTTTAAATGAGATCTTCAGCATGCTGGACTCATTAAAAACAACTTATTTTCATGATTAGTCCATATTTCAGGTATAGATGACTCAGTCATGAATGCAGTGGCTATGATGGTTAATTCAAGGTATTTTCAGAACATCAGACATGTAAGACGGGAATTTACATCATGAATCAGTGAAATAGTTGTACGTTTTCTCTCTTCGGGAGTATCCTCACAAGCCAGCCTTCTCGAGCATTTCAGAAACCCGATGGACGTCCTGCTGTGCTCAGCTCTTTAATTAACATTCATCGATCTGTTTTTGCACGGAAGCTCCTGAATTACAGGCTGTGCGAAACTGTGTTTGTCAATGGGAAATAAAGAAGTGATGCCGTCGCTTCCCCATCTGGCCTCTACTTTGGGAAGCCTTTCTGTTCCATGACGCAAGAAGGAGTGGGAGTGGATTGCCTTGTGCTCCCACAGAGAGGTGAGGAAATAAAAATGAAGGAGAGAGAGAGAGAGAGAGTGTGCACTGATCTCTGACATCCACCATGTAGAGGAGGAAGGGAAGGAGAGACATATAAAAAGGGAGTGAAAGAAGAAGAGCAACGGTCAATAGACCATAAAATGTAGGAGTGCTGTATAAACAAAGAAAGAAAGGAAGGGAAAGGTGACGTGAGCAGAGTTGGATCTAGGCAAAGAAAACTAAGCAGCTGCCTACACTAAAAGGATCTTTGAAGGGTTCCTTGGATAGTTGAGGGCTTTTCATGGTGTTGTATTGTAGGGTTCTCTATAAGACTTTATTGATTCACTGAAGATGGATGAACTGAACCATTAAGGGTGTTATTTGGAAGAGAGTAAGGTAACAATGTCACAAGATGGCACACAGAATGTGAATGGCCTTCCCAATACGACTAGCAGTATTATCGGCACTATATACAGTGGTGCTTGAAAGTTTGTGAACCCTTTAGAATGTTCTATATTTCTGCATAAATATGACCTAAAACATCATCAGATTTTCACACAAGTCCTAAAAGTAGATAAAGAGAACCCAGTTAAACAAATGAGACAAAAATATTATACTCGGTCATTTATTTATTGAGGAAAATGATCCAATATTACATATCTGTGAGTGGCAAAAGTATGTGAACCTTTGCTTTCAGTATCTGGTGTGACCCCCTTGTGCAGCAATAACTGCAACTAAATGTTTGCGGTAACTGTTGATCAGTCCTGCACACCGGCTTGGAGGAATTTTAGCCCATTCTTCCATACAGAACAGCTTCAACTCTGGGATGTTGGTGGGTGAACTGCTCACTTCAGGTCCTTCCACAACATTTCGATTGGATTAAGGTCAGGACTTTGACTTGGCCATTCCAAAACATTAACTTTATTCTTCTTTAACCATTCTTTGGTAGAACGACTTGTGTTCTTAGGGTCGTTGTCTTGCTGCATGACCCACCTTCTCTTGAGATTCAGTTCATGGACTGATGTCCTGACATTTTCCTTTAGAATTTGCTGGTATAATTCAGAATTCATTGTTCCATCAATGATGGCAAGCCGTCCTGGCCCAGATGCAGCAAAACAGGCCCAAACCATGATATTACCACCACCATGTTTCACAGATGGGATAAGGCTCTTATGCTGGAATGCAGTGTTTTCCTTTCTCCAAACATAACGCTTCTCATTTAAACCAAAAATTCTATTTTGGTCTCATCCGTCCACAAAACATTTTTCCAATAGTCTTCTGGCTTGTCCACGTGATCTTTAGCAAACTGCAGATAAGCACTTTGTGACCTCGCCGACTATTACACGCCTTGCTCTTGGAGTGATCTTTGTTGGTCAACCACTCCTGGGGAGGGTAGCAATGGTCTTGAATTTCCTCCATTTGTACACAATCTGTTTGACTGTGGATTGGTGGAGTCCAAACTCTTTAGAGATGGTTTTGTAAACTTTTCCAGCCTGATGAGCATCAACAATGCTTTTTCTGAGGTCCTCAGAAATCTCCTTTGTTTGTGCCATGATACACTTCCACAAACGTGTTGTGAAGATCAGACTTTGATAGACCCCTGTTCTTTAAATAAAACAGGGTGCCCACTCACACCTGATTGTCATCCCATTGATTGAAAACACCTGACTCTAATTTCACCTTTAAATTAACTGCTAATCCTAGAGGTTCACATACTTTTGCCATTCACAGATACGTAATATTGGATCATTTTCCTCAATAAATGAATGACCAAGTATAATGTTTTTGTCTCATTTGTTTAACTGGGTTCTCTTTATCTACTTTTAGGACTTGTGTGAAAATCTGATGATGTTTTAGGTCATCTCTCTCGGCTTTGATTCGCGAACGAATATTTATGAGGGGGAATGTCCACATCGGCTACAGGCTCTCTTGTGACTGGTGAGACCTATCCTCGACAGACAGGTTCAGCCACAGAGGTTGCAGGTCAGCATGAAATAAGGGTTGGGAGCGGTGGTTGGTCTATTTTTCCTTCTGCTCCTTTTGTCCTCCAGGTTTGCTCTCTGATCGTCCTCAGAGCAACTGATAGCACTGTGAACAGTTTTTTGCCAGCTGTCACGGTCTGAAGCGAGAGATGTCCAGGAGTTGGGGTTGATGTTGCAGATCTTTAGGGAAGCCTTCAGGAGATCTTTATACCTCTTGACTGGGGCCCCTGGGTTTCGATGGCCAGAGGACAGTTCCCCATACAGGACAATCTTGGGTAATCGATGGTCCTCCATTCTGAACACGTGTCCAGCCCATCATAGCCATGACTTCAGTAGCATGGCCTCAAGACTGGTGGCCTCCACCTTCTGTAGGACCTCAACATTCGTGATGTAGTCACTCCAATGGATGTTAGGAATGGAGCAGAGACAGCGCTGATGGAAGCGCTCAAGGAGGTCCAGGTGGCAGCGGTAGGTGACCCAGGCCTCAGAGCCGTAAAGGAGAGTGGTCAGGATCACCGTGTGGTACACAAGGACCTTGGTGTTTTTCTTTAGGTCCTTGTTACCCCAGATTCTTTTCTGGAGCCTGCCAAAGATGCTGTTTGCTTTGGCAAGCCTGTTGTCGATCTCCTTGTCAATCTTGGCATCCGATGAAATGGTGCAGCCTAGGTAAGTGAACTGCTGGACCGAATTTAGTTCAGTTGGGCTGATGCAGATGCAAGGCTGATGATACACCTCACGAGGTGCAAGTTGGTGAAGCAACTCTGTCTTCTTGAGGCTGACATCCAGGCTGAACTGTTGGGCTGTGTCCGTGAAGCAGGAGACCATGCGCTGCATGGCTGGCTCAGTGTGAGCGACCAGCGCGCCATCATTGGCAAACAGCAGTTCGCGGATCAGGTGCTCCAACATCTTGGTGTGGGCCAGCAGGCGCCTCAGGTTAAACAGGCTGCCGTCTGTGCGATAGCAGATGTAGATGCCATCGTCCTCTCCAAGCTCTTCCATGGCCTGGTGTAGCATCATGCTAAAGAAGATGGAGAAGAGTGTCGGCGCAAGAACGCAGCCTTGCTTCACTCCATTGCTGATGGTGAAAGGCTCGGAGAGCTTGTTGTCATAGCGGACCTGCCCCAACTGGTTTTCATGCAGCTGGATGACCATCCACAGGAACTTTGGGGGACAGCCCAGGCGTTCCAGGATTTGCCAGAGTCCCTGTCTGCTCCCAGTGACAAAGGCTTTGGACAGGTCCACAAAGGTCACGTACAGGCCCTTGTTTTGCTCAAGGCATTTTTCCTGAAGTTGCCTGAGTACGAAGACCATGTCGATGGTGCCTCTGTTTGCCCTGAAGCCACATTGACTCTCAGGGAGGTGATCATCTGCTACGCTGGTCACGAGTCGACTGAGAAGGACTCTAGCAAGGATTTTGCCAGCAATGGAGAGCAGTGTAATTCCTCGATAGTTAGAGCAGTCAGACTTTTTCCCCATGTTTTTGTGCTTATGATCAATGCATCTTGGAGGTCGTGGGGGAGTTTGCCTTGTTCCCAACAGTGGCCAAGGAATTCATGGAGCTTAGCATGTAGGTGAGGGCCACCATACTTCCAGATTTCTGGTGGTATGCCATCGATTCCTGCTGCCTTCCTAGGCTTGATCTGCTCTATGGCTTTGACGATCTCGTCCAGCGTAGGGACTTCGTCCAGTTCAGCCCTGATCATTTGTTGGGGGATGTGGTGGATTGCTGCATTGGCAACTGAGCAGTTGGCACTGAAGAGGTTCTGGAAGCGCTCAGACCAACAACTGAGGATGGATGCCTTGTCTGTCAGGAGCGCCGTGCTGTCCAGGCTACGCAATGGGCTCCGCACTTGGTGGACTGGACTGTAAACTGTCTTCAGGGCCTCATAGAACCCTCTATAGTCCCCTTGGGCTGCGCACAGCTGGGTCCATTCAGCGAGGTCGGTCCACCACTGATTTTGTATTTCACGCAGGGTGCGCTGGAGGTTGCTGCAGACCAGGTGGAAGACTACTTTTTTTCTGTGGACAGGTGGGCTGAGCTAGGTGGGCCTGATGTGCTGCCTTCTTCTTCGTCAGAAGGTCTTGGATTGTTGCATTGTATTCATCAAACCAGTCCTTGTTTTTCCTTGAGCTGAAGCCGAGAACTTCCTTGGAATATCTGGATATATTTCTATATTTATGCAGAAATATAGAAAATTCTAAAGCATTCACAAACTTTCAAGCACCACTGTATATACAAGCACTGCCTAAAAACAGAGCTCCTGATGAGTGCATGAGCAAAATACTTAGGAGTTTTTGGTTCAAAAGGCAGGGTTTTATTTACCCAAAAATATTTTTAAAAGTTTACAAAGACCAAAATTAATAATAACTAGGCCTATAAAAGCCAAAGTCCCTCATATGCTAGAATCTGGTCTTCCCAGGCAGTCTCCTGTCCCAGCACTAACCAACTCTTTAAGGCATATGGGTGCAGCACCAATCTCCATTTCGATAGCCCTCGGCCTCTCACCTATACAGCTTGGGTTACAGTGGGGGGCAGGTCCTCTGGTAACCGCGAGAGTTTGACTTCCCCACTCGCATCTTGACAGATGGTAGTAGGTACCATTTTTATGATGGTCTTTGGCATGACCCAACCGCAAGCTGAACTCGCAATCTTCCGGTCGAGAAGCAGACACGTTAACCACTAGGCCAACTCACAGTCTAGGCCTATAAAAGAAGTCAACAACCTATAACTTGAGTTGGGACACAACCATCTGACATGATGTTAATTGAACAAAACTGACCTCCCACAATGAGACAAAAGGGAACATATATTGTGGCTTGGCCAAACCAAATAACACAGAAGGGGGTAAACAAAAATAAACACTGTCTACAAACAGAAAACAAAACTAACTAAAGCCACAAATCCCCCTTGGGCACATGGTGAGACGTGGTATGGTCTAAAGAAAACTCAAACAAAGAAACACATGATTATTACATTACATTACAGGCATTTAGCAGATGATCTTATCCAGGGCAACATACAACATACCCAGAGCAGCCTGGGGAGCAATTGGGGGTTAGGTGCCTTGCTCAAGGGCACTTCAGCCATTCCTGCTGGTCCAGGGAATTGAACAAGTCAAGTCAAGTCAAGTTTGTTTGTGTAGCACTTTTAACAATAGACATTGTCCCAAAGCAGCTTTATAGAATCTGAATGACCCAAGACATGACCCAATTTTATCCCTAATCTATCCCCAATGAGCAAGCCTGTGGCAACAGTGGCAAGGAAAAACTCCCCCAGACGACACGAGGAAGAAACCTCGAGAGGAACCAGACCCAAAAGGGAAACAATCCTCACCTGGACAACAACAGGCAACATGACTATAACATTAACAGTTTTAACATGAAGTCAGTTTCGTTGATGTTATAACTCTTCATTAATGGAAACTTGAGTGCAAAACTGTTCATGACAACCGCAGTCCTAAAGTTAGCAAGCCAACTGTAGTCCTCAGCCACAAAAGCATTACTGTAAGTGTCCAGAGTGTCTTCCAAGTATGACTTTCAACTGTCCATATGGGGCCGTCCTCCACAGGAGCGATGTTATGAGACTCTAGCCAGATGTAGGGCATCAGGATAGATCAGGCAGGTCCGAGGAGCAGAAGAGGTCAGCACCTCGATCCCAGGATTGACATGTAACTCAGAAGGACAGATGGGGGGGGGGGGGGGGGGGGGAGAAAACACAGGTTGTTAGGTATGCCCAATGTCACCTGAATAAGTAGGTACAGTATACATTTTGCGCTGAGTACAAGCAGGGACTCTGGCAAAGCTAACTATGACAGCATAACTAACAGGAGAGAGCCAGAAGTTAACACAGGCATGAGGGAGCCCCGGGACATAAAGCAACCAGCCACTACACCGTCAACAACCTCGAGTGAGCAAGCGAGTGGGGGGCTGACAGCATCCAAACATCCCAGTTTACCAAAACACTCTATGTCTGAGGACCCTCCAGATCTACACCTTTACCTCATAAGCACCATTAACAAAAGGCTTGACTAAACAGATATGTTTTCAGCCTAGACTTAAGCACTGAGACTGTGTCTGATTCCTGAACACTACTTGGAAGGCTGTTCCATAACTGTGGGGCTTTGTAAGAAAAGGTTCTGCACCCTGATGTAGCCTTCACTATACGAGGTACCAGCAGATAGCCTGCACCTTTTGATTTAAGTAGGCGTGGCGGGTCATAGAGGACCAGAAGTTCACTCCAGTACTGTGGTGCGAGACCATTCAGTGCTTTAAAGGTCAATAGTAGTATTTTATAATCAATACGAAATTTGATTGGGAGACAATACAGTGTGGATAAGACAGGGGTGATGTGGTCATATTTTCTAGTTCTAGTAAGGACTCTTGCTGCTGCATTTTGAACTAACTGAAGCTTGTTTATGCACTTATTGGAACATCCAGACAGTAAGGCATTACAATAATCCAACCTGGAGCTAACGAAAGCATGAACTAGTATTTCTGTGTCGTGCAGTGACATTAAATTTCTTATCTTAGCAATATTTCTGAGATGAAAGAAAGCTATCCGGGTAATGTCATCAATGTGAGTTTCGAATGAAAGACTGGGGTCAATAATCACTCCAAGGTCTTTTACTGCTGCATGTGAAGTAACAGAAAGGTTACTGTGTAATCAGAAAACTTCTAGCTGCCTGTGGTCCTAGTACAAGTACTTCAGTCTTGTCAGAGTTAAGCAGAAGGAAGTTAATAAGCATCCAGTGTCTAATGTCCTTCACACATTCCTCAATTCTATTAAGCTGGTGTCTCTCATCTGTCTTGCTGCATGACCCACCTTCACTTGAGATTCAGTTCATGGACAGATGTCCTGACATTTTCCTTTAGAATTCGCTTAGAACAAGTGACTTTATGGTCTCTAACCTTGAGGCCATGGCTTCCCATTTTATTATGTTTAAAAGTACATCCGCAGGCCATATTAGTGACAAACAAGCATAGCTTTCGCAACCCTACAGTGTTAAAATGTGTGCACTTCATATAAAACAATGTAAGGTTAAAGCAAGTAAACTGTAAATCTGTATAATTATTGCATATAATCTGTACAATCATACTCAAATAATTGACACAAACTGTGTTGGGTCAATTATTTGAGTATAATTGTACAGATGACCCTGCGATGATCCAGTGACTTGTCCAGGGTGTACCCCACCTCTCGCCCATAGTCAGCTGGGATAGGCTCCAACTTGTCTGCGACCCTGCACCGGATAAGCGGTTGCGGATAATGAATGGATGGATGTACAAATGACTGTAAATAATAGACTGGACAGCAAACTAATAAGGTACAAAGGTAGAATGTGGGATGATATTACCCTGTATGGCTGTGGCCATCACACAGGGGCACAAAAATCAACCTGAATAGAATAATCATACACTACCGTTCAAAAGTTTGGGGTCACTTTGAAATGTCCTTATTTTTGAAAGAAAAGCACTGTTCTTTTCAATGAAGATCACTTTAAACTAATCAGAAATCCACTCTATACATTGCTAATGTGGTAAATGACTATTCTAGCTGCAAATGTCTGGTTTTTGGTGCAATATCTCCATAGGTGTATAGAGGCCCATTTCCAGCAACTCTCACTCCAGTGTTCTAATGGTACAATGTGTTTGCTCATTGCCTCAGAAGGCTAATGGATGATTAGAAAACCCTTGTACAATCATGGTAGCACAGCTGAAAACAGTTGAGCTCTTTAGAGAAGCTATAAAACTGACCTTCCTTTGAGCAGATTGAGTTTCTGGAGCATCACATTTGTGGGGTCGATTAAATGCTCAAAATGGCCAGAAAAATGTCTCGACTATATTTTCTATTCATTTTACAACTTATGGTGGGAAATAAAAGTGTGACTTTTCATGGAAAACACAAAATTGTCTGGTTGACCCCAAACTTTTGAACGGTAGTGTATTATAACATATGAACCATCAAATTGTATAGTGTTGTGTATTTCACGTCAATAAATTGCTGCATTGTCTTGTGACAGTGAGACCAATAATGAGATACACATCACAGTTACAATACATATTTATGCATAATTCCAATTAATAATGAAGATATGGCGTAATTAATCAATCCCTAATGAGCAGTTTCCGCACAAATCGCTTCTTCTCCATCAATTCTTCACCGATTTTGATTCTTTCTGGCATGAAGGTAGGAGTACCTAGGGTGCATTATAATAACTTCTACTCAAATTTGCTTAATTACAATTATTAATGAAGTTATGGACTAATTAAGCCTTAATGCCTTAAGCAGTTCAACAAAAATCGCTTCTTCTCAGTCAATTCCTCGCCGTTTTGGATTCTTTCTGGCAAATAGGTTGATATTCCTTGGGTGGATATAGCGTCTATATATATAGCTTGTATATAGTGTATATAGCTTGCAACATTTATTGCGCAAGTTGGCCCACTTTAGATCATTCCTTCTGGACTAGACGGGGCCCGAGTGAGCTACACCGTCATTGATGGTCTCGTTTCCAATCTGTTGAAATATATCTTATAATGGCGCAACAAATGTTTAAATGAGCAACTGAACGTATTCGGCCGAGTGTGTAGTGTGTTTTGACCAATTACCAATTAGCCTGAGCCCTGACAATAGACAAAAAGAAGAGAAAGTAGTACTAATCTATTTTGAATGAACATAACTAATTGAGTGCATTTCACTGGTCTTTAGTCCTTCCCTCCATCCCTTAGCAATCTCTCTCTCTCTCTCTCTCTCTCTCTCTCTGTTTGATATCCAGTGTTATCTTTAGAAATCTCACATTATCTCCTGATTCAAATCTGTAAATCTCATGGTAAGATAACTGGTCACTCTTGTTTGCAGCATGTTGTTGGTCTCCTAGCAGCCAGAGGCAATGTTTTGCAGGAAATTGCACCCTGTGCATAACTGTCCTCCATTACATGAAGTATACATAAGAGCAAAAGCAGCTCCTTGTCTCTTTTTCTCTCTCATTCTGACACGAAACAGCTCACAATAGCATTAGGCACATTTGTAGAAATGAAGCCAGGACATTATTATATTACCTATACTGCAGCAATGTATTCCTGTTTCTTTTCTACATACTGATACCTGGGGCGGCACGGTGGTGTAGTGGTTAGCGCTGTCGCCTCACAGCAAGAAGGTCCGGGTTCGAGCCCCGTGGCTGACGAGGGCCTTTCTGTGCGGAGTTTGCATGGTGTCCACGTGGGTTTCCTCCGGGTGCTCCGGTTTCCCCCACAGTCCAAAGACATGCAGGTTAGGTTAACTGGTGACTCTAAATTGACCGTAGGTGTGAATGTGAGTGTGAATGGTTGTCTATGTCTATGTGTCAGCCCTGTGATGACCTGGCGACTTGTCCAGGGTGTACCCCGCCTTTCGCCCGTAGTCAGCTGGGATAGGCTCCAGCTTGCCTGCGACCCTGTAGAACAGGATAAAGTGGCTACAGATAATGAGATGAGATACTGATACCTTGTAGTGTTGATGATGATGATGTTATAACTTCTCACTGAGCAACAGCCATGTTGGAGCAGTCACACACAATGTAAGTCAGTTTAACTCACAGGATGATACATAAATTTGGTCATTTTGATTAATTCTAATTAAACCCATTAGGCAATGGGGGTAATAGTACCTAGGGGATTTACCCATTCAGTGTCATTTCCATTTCCGGTTGAGAGTACGTCGTGCACATTCTGGCTGCCGCTTCTCATCAGAGCTTGTATTTATTTATTTATTTATTTATTTTGTGTGTGTATGTGTTTGTGCAGTTTGATGTTTGTTTTTGTTTGAGTGTTTTGTCCACCGGTTGTGGTGTAGCTCCTGACCCAGTTTTGGGCGTTGGTTCTTTCCAGGCCTTGGTTCGCCGTGGGTGATGCCTGTGCTCCTAGCTATGGTCTGCAGCGAGCTCGTTGCTCATTTTAACATTGTGGTTATCCAGCGCTCTGTGCAGCAGTGCTTTAGTGCTTGGCGTGATGTTCCGAGCGATGTTGCTCGATGGCGTCACGGTGGCTGTGCAGGCAGTTTGGGACATACCAGCACTCTGCATGGCGGTGTGTTTGTGCTCGCTTTGTGGATCCATGGCGTGATGTTCCAAAATGTTGCCCGGCGGTGGCGCGGCAGCTGTGCAGGCAGTGTGGGACTTGTTTTCGTGCACTTTTTGGTGGGATTGTGGCTGCTACACAATTGGAATGACATCCTCCTGACCTCTATTTGGTGGACTTTTTTTTCCTCCTATAATTGTAACGCGACCTGGGGTTTTGAGAAAGGCGCTATATCAATTGAACTTATTATTATATTATTATTATAGTCGCATAAGACTAAGTTGAGCTCAGGTTACTCTCTGTGTGGAGCTTCCTATGTTACTGATCAGAAGGTTGGGGGCTCGAGTTCCAGCCAAGCTGCCACTGTTGGGCCCTTGAGCAAGGCCCTTTTCTGCTCATGCAGTACTGTATCATAACTGACCATGGGCGCCGCCAGGGGGGGAAAGGTTAGAACAATTCTAGGGGCCCAGCACTACCATGGGGCCCTTTAAGGGGCTGATAATATGCTTTCAATTATTTTAATAAGACTTTTGAAATAACAACAATGCAATATTCCATCTGGTAAAATGAGCTAATTGAACAAGGTTGTCTATTTCTTGAGTTCTTCAACATATTGTCATTTAACCCTCCCCCTTTTGCGAAATGGTACGGTCCAGTTCTGGTAGAAGCGCGATGCGTTAAATCTGCGTGCTGATCAGTGCAACGCTACTTGCTGCTGTGTCGCGGTGCAGCAGCCAGCCAGCAGTGGAGTGCGTACAGTCTATGATCGCTAAATATGAAGAGTGGCTGTCAAAAACGTAAAGAAAGGCAGCTGAAAGCTGAGAGGGACCGGAGAGGCAGCCAACTGGTCACTCAGTTTTTCCCAAAGAAAGGTAGCGCTCACGTGTGTTCAAAATATTAGCGAATGGTAAATGAACAGTATGAACGTGGTTGGATTAGCCTATCAAGAGAACACTTTTACAGTTTGTACAGTGACATTTTTTCCATTTTAATAACTGAACTGACTTGTGTGATAATAAACAAGATTAAATATTACGTTATGCTGGTGCTAATAACTAGTGCTAATAACCAGTTTCATAACTAATGGGGTGCCCTAAATATGCACAGATTCAGCCTCAGGGGGACCTCCGGCCTACCAAACCACTGAACCCCCCTTTGGAGAAGGAGGTAAGCAGCAATACAACCCATAAATGCTTTAGGATTGAAGTTTTTAATGAGCGAGCGCCATATACAGTTTGCTAGATTAAAGTGTTGCTAATAACGGACACCAGTCAAGTGTTTGACATGGTTACGTGTGTGGAATGTTCACACATTCTAAACCATTGGTTTCAAATTGAGGAGCTGGAGAAAGCGCAGCACACATAAAAGAGGGATAGAGGTTACAACATATGAAGAAATACATACGTAATTGATCAAATTGAAATGTCACTCCGTGTCACTTTGAAATAAATTCATAACAAGATGTTTCCTGTCTTTTATGGGTAACATTTGTAAGGCTACTGAGTATGGAGTTCATTTAAATGCATCAAACTTTTTCATGCATTAACTAACCCCTCATCAGGCCATGATGCAGCAGCCAGGGAGGACACCAGAAGTGTTTAAATGCACCAGAATTAGTCACTGACCAGTTTTCATCTAGTCCCTGGTAGGTTAATACATCTCATCTCATTATCTCTAGCCGCTTTATCCTTCTACAGGGTCGCAGGCAAGCTGGAGCCTATCCCAGCTGACTACGGGCGAAAGGCGGGGTACACCCTGGACAAGTCGCCAGGTCATCACAGGGCTGACACATAGACACAGACAACCATTTACACTCACATTCACACCTACGGTCAATTTAGAGTCACCAATTAACCTAACCTGCATGTCTTTGGACTGTGGGGGAAACCGGAGCACCCGGAGGAAACCCACGCGGACACGGGGAGAACATGCAAACTCCGCACAGAAAGGCCCTCGCCGGCCCCGGGGCTCGAACACAGGACCTTCTTGCTGTGAGGCGACAGCGCTAACCACTACACCACCGTGCCGCCCCAGGTTAATACATAAAATGTAATAACAAAGTCACAAACTCAAGGTCCATGGGCTATCAAAAGTCAAATAATGACAATAGTGCAATTGTGATGAGGGTGGGCAAAGTTGGGGGCCCCAAAATTCTAATCTTTCATGGGGCCCAAAATTTCTGGCGGCGCCCCTGTAACTGACCCTGCATCATGGTAGAAGAATAAAGTCTTGTGTGTGCTGACAGAAATGTTTAAAGTGTTTGGTATGGTTCTGTAGCTTTAAGTGTTGTTTCACAATGTTGTGTATGAGATCTTTAGGAATCTCCTTCACCATGATTGCTACTGGGTGTATAAATTCTTCTTAACTAATAGTGCTTATAATGACACCAGGTGCAATTTGCCTGAGAACATTTCAGAGGTGGGTAGTAACGCATTATGTTTACTCTGTTACATGTATTTAAGAACCTTTTTCCAATAAATTGTGCTTGTAGGAGTAGTTTAAATCATACGTGCTAAAGAAGGCAGCTGGACTTGCTTGAAATCCTTGAAGACGTTTCACCTTTCATCTGAAAGGCTTCTTTAGTTCTGTCTGACTAGTGGGGAGTTCCACGTATTTATCCTCTAGTGGACCAAAAGCAACATTAAGGAGAGTCATTGAGGTCACATGGATCGTTGACCCTCTCGGCCATCCTGTAGTTTGTTAGGGTCACTGGAGGCTGGGTGTGAACGGTGTTAGCAGCCTAGAGGGTCATTAGGGTGATCTGTGGGTCATTGGCTCTCTCTGCCATCATGTGACTCATTCAGTGCGTTTACATGCACATCCAAATCGAGCTACTGTCGGTAATCGAGCTAAGGGTCCCAGCAGGGGTGCCAGAGAAATCCAATCCTACTTGCACACAAGGAAATCGAGCTATTGTGTGAGGTACATTGTGCACCCGAGCCACAGGTGGCGCTACACGCCCCATCGTGTTGGTACACTTCCGGTTGTCGTCATGAAGAAGAGCTATTCAAGAGTATAAACAAAGTTATCAGTTCCGTGTTCTGCTCGCCATTTTCTCTTCTTCGTTCGTTCGTTCTCCTTGTTCCTCCTGACCTCTTCTGCTGCTCGCTACTACTACTGTTGTCATGCCGACCGAGGCTGTTGTGTTTCCCACTTGTGGTCTCGTCACTCGTCACTTCTGGAAGGGGCAGTGCTGAAGTAAGTAGCTCGACTACGTAGCTCGATAGGGTTTACATGCACTAAGTAGCTCGGCTACAATCGCATAATCTAGGTCATGTAGCTCGATTATGAGAAATCCAGTTCGGTTCGATTTCAGCCGAGCTAAGGTGTTTCCATGGCATTTAGAACTTCGATTTCAGTCGAGCTACGGCAGAAATTCGATTTTCTCTATGTGCATGTAAACGCACTGAGTGAAGTCAGCTGAGTCTTGGTGTGGATGTGTATTCAGTTTTCTGAGAAGTGTGCCAAGGACCACATTGTAGGTGGCTGATAAGTGGTGTCTCAAACCACCTCCTCTGTTCAGTGATGGTCATTCCAGGTTAATGAAAGATGGCTTCTTTTACTCCTCTTTCAAACCACCAACACAGGAGAGCCAGTTCCTCAGGCCAGGACTCTGCAGTCTATCTTCATCTCAATAACAAAGGACACTCGTTTCAGGACTGCAGTGTACGCATTTTAGCCAAAGAAGACCGGTGGTTTGAAAGAGGAGTAAAAGAAGCCATCTTTGTCAGCCTGGAACAACCATCACTGAACAGAGGAGGTGGTCTGAGACACCACTTATCAGCCACATACAATGCAGTCCTTGGTACACTTCCCAGAAAACTGAATACACATCCACACCAAGACTCAGCTGACTTCAACGACTCGCATGATGACGGAAAGCGAGAGCCAACAACCCACAGATCACCCTAATGACTCTCCAGGCTGCTAACACCGTTCACACCCGGCCTCCAGTGACCCTAACAACCTACAGGATGACTGAGAGTGTCAACGACCCACTTAACCTCAACGGCTCTCCTTAGGGTTGCTTTTGGTCCACTAGAAGATAAATACCTGGAACTCCCCACTAGTAAGACAGAACTGAAGAAGTCTTTCAGATGAGAGGTGAAATGTCTTCAAGGATTTCAAGCAAGTCCAGTTGTCTTCTTTAACACATATGGTTTACTATGACCTGGACGACTGAGAACCTTCACAGACGAGTAGTTTGAATGCACAATACATTTGACACTTACTTGATTTACATTTACATTTATGATTTAAAAATGTACTTATACTCCATGACATTAAACTACACACTTCTCAGTACTTTAATTTCCATCCATTATCTGTAGCCTCTTATCCTGTCCTACAGGGTCGCAGGCAAGCTGAAGCCTATCCCAGCTGACTATAGGTGAGAGGCGGGGTACACCCTGGACAAGTCACCAGGTCCTCGCAGGGCTGACACATAGATACACAGACAACCATTCACACTCACATTCACACCTATGGTCAATTTAGGCCCTGTCCACAAGGCAACGGATTCAGGTGAATCTGATAAAATTGTTTATCGTTTCGACCTGGCGTCCACACGGCACCGGCGTTTTGGGTGCCCCAAAATGAAATCTTTTGAGAACGGGTTCCAGAGTGGAAAAATCTGGCAACAGCGCCGTTGCGAAGTCGTCTGGATGAGTAGAATGGATTTGTTTACAATGACGTCATAACCACATGACTATCAGTGCTTCACGCCAGGTAGAAGTGTAACGAACTCGATGTGAGTTGTCAACAAATCCTATAACTTGGTTCATGAAACGCGCTTACAAAATATTTTCACTGTGAATATTTATTGTGTAATGGTGCAAAGTGAGAGACAGAGAGAGAGAGTGAGAGAATAGCCCTTAGGGCAGAGTCTTTAGTCCAAACACTGCGGAAGTACTGAGTATAAAAAAACCACGCACCGCCTGTGCGCTTTCCAAAAACAAAAACAATCCCGCCAGCAAAAATAGGAAAAAAAAAAGGAGCGATCTCTCCTCTTCAGATGTTGGTCTAAGTCCGACAATACATTCCTCAAAAAGGGCGTAGAAGAACAAAGTAATCCATCAACGTGTAGCATTCAATTTATTCCGGACCATTAAAGAATTCTGGAGGATATCAGAATCTTGGCACACCGGCTTCCATCTACCCCCATTCATTCCTCTTTCCGCGTCTTTCGTTTTACGCTACTGATTAATAATCAAAACTTTGTGTGGCTAATGCTACAGAAGAAGGGGTTTATACGCATGCGTCTACTTCTTCTATTGTTCTGGTGTCTCCGATGGGACCGTCTTACAGCGCACGTAGAGGTGTGGCATGTGTATTGCATCATTTTCAGCAAGCGTTGCGTTGCCATATGAACCTGATATTTTACTGATCCGTTGCCCATGTGGACGCGATATTTTTAAAAAAAAAATCTCATTACTGTTGTCGTGTGGATGTAGCCTTAGAGTCACCAGTTAACCTAACCTGCATGTCTTTGGACTGTGGGGGAAACCGGAGCACCCGGAGGAAACCCACGCGAACACGGGGAGAACATGCAAACTCCACACAGAAAGGCCCTCGCCAGCCGCTGGGCTCGAACCCAGACCTTCTTGCTGTGAGGTGACAGCGCTAACCACTACACCACTGTGCCGCCCGCTACTTTGGCCAAAATGGCGCCGCGCTGGTGGCTGCCTGTTGCAGCAGATCTGAGTGTGGTTGTATGACTATGTTTGTTGAGTGCTTCGCTGGCGTCTCTGTGTGGATTATTCTCTGGACTAATTTTATTTTCTATCTGGGACACTATGAATATTAAGACTGTGGTGCTGGCCCTGCTTCTTTTGCTCCTTCTCGCCTCGCAAGCCGATTCAACAGGTAGCGGCAGTGGACATGCGATTGTTTACACTCGGGAACAGCTGTTAGCCCTGTGCGGTGCTGGGAAGCTAACCGGCTACAGGCCCGATGTCCCCCGTGAGTTGAAAAGGAGGAGAAGAGGCTGCTGCTCGGGGGTTATGTGCCGCAGTAAAAGGAAACGCTTCAAGCCTACCCTCCCTGCCATCATCACCGGGAACGTGAGATCCATCTGCAACAAGATGGATGAGCTAGCGGCGCTAACGAGGCATCAGAGGGAATACCAGCAGTGTAGCATGATCCTGTTTACTGAGACTTGGCTAACGGAGCTAACACCGGACTCCAATGCTACTCTGGACGGGTTTCAACTTATAAGGGCCGATAGAACAAGGGACAGCGGCAAGAGAAAGGGTGGGGGACTGGCGGTGTTTGTTAATGACAGATGGTGTAATCTGGGGCACATAACCATCAAGGAAAAACTGTGTAGTGTGGACATTGAGCTACTAGCCATTAGCACTAGGCCATACTACTTGCCAAGGGAACTCTCACACGTCATCACGATAGTAGTGTACGTCCCGCCCTCTGCTAACGCAGACTCGGCCCGTGATGTTCTCCTTTCAGCTGTAAGTAGACTGCAAACACAGCACCCACAAGCTCTCATTCTGATCACGGGAGATTTTAACCATGCTCCCCCAACCGCCACATTGCCAACATTTACTCAATATATCACCTGCTACACTAGAGGGAACAAAACACTAGACCTCTTTTTTGCCAACATTAAGGAGGCATACACTTCATCCCCCCTCCCCCCTCTGGGGAGATCTGACCATGACCTGGTGCATCTCATCCCCGTGTACAAGCCCATGGTACACAAACAACAGGTTACTATGCACACAAGGAAGGTATGGTCGGAAGAGGTGATGGATGCTCTCAGGGACTGTTTTGATAGCACAGTATGGGATGTATTCTGTGAGGACCATGGGGAGGACATGGACAGTCTCACCAGCTGTGTCACAGACTACATCAACTTTTGTGTTGACTCCACCATATCCACCAAGACAGTAAGACTGTTTTCAAAAAACAAACCATGGATTACCCCTGATATAAAGGCCCTCCTTAAGGATAAAAGAAGAGCTTTTAAGACGGGGGACAGGGAGCAGATGAAGTGTGTTCAGAGAGAACTGAGGAGGAAAATCAGAGAGGGGAAAAACAGCTACAGGAGGAAGATGGAGGAACAACTACAGCAGTGTGATGTCAGAGGGGTCTGGAGGAGTCTGAAAACAATCTCAGGCCACAACAACTCCAGACCTGAGCTGGCAAGAGACCAGGAGTGGGTGAATAACCTAAATAGGTTTTTTAATAGATTTGACCAACCAGCCACCCCTCCCCCCACCTCCCACTCCCCTCTCCCCCCTCCCCCCTCACCTAGTGTGGTGCTCTCCACAGTGCAGGTGGAGAGGGAACTGGCCAAGCTCAGGGTCAAGAAGGCGACAGGTCCTGATGGCATCAGCTCCAGGCTCCTCAAATCCTGCGCTAGACAACTGAGTGGGATTGTTGAGCATCTTTTCAACATGAGCCTGAGACAGCAGAAGGTACCGCAGCTGTGGAAGACCTCTTGTGTGGTACCGGTGCCCAAAATATCTAGGCCCTGTGATTTTAACCACTACAGACCGGTGGCCCTGACAACCCACCTGGCAAAGACCCTGGAGAGGCTTGTTCTTCACCACCTGCGCCCCCTGGTAAGCTCATCTGCAGACCCACTGCAGTTTGCCTACCAGCCCGGCATCGGGGTTGAGGACGCCGTCATCTTCCTCACACAGAAAGCCCTGTCTCATTTGGAGAGGCCTGGAAGCATTGTGAGAATCATGTTTTACGATTTCTCTAGTGCTTTTAATACCATCCATCCAGACCTACTGAGGGACAAGCTGGTACAAGCAGGAGTGCACCACAACCTGTCAGCATGGCTCCTGGACTTCCTGAGTGACAGGCCGCAGTATGTGAGGACAAAAGGCTGCGTGTCCGACACTGTGGTCTGTAACATGGGGGCACCGCAGGGGACCGTGTTGGCCCCTCTTCTCTTCACTATCTATACAGCTGACTTCACACACTACCCTGCAAACTGTCACTTACAAAAATTCTCAGATGACTCAGCCATGGTTGGTCTCATTAACAACGGAGACGAGAGGGAGTATAGGGAATTAAACCAGAACTTTGTGTCATGGTGCCAACAGAACCACCTCCAGATTAATGCTGGAAAGACAAAAGAACTGGTGGTGGACTTTCGCCGGTGCAGAGCCCCTCCCCTTGTACCCGTGAATATTCAGGGTGTAGAAATTGAGATTGTGGACTCTTACAAATACCTTGGTTTCCACCTCAACAAGAAACTTGACTGGACTGCTAACACACAGGCACTTTACAAGAAGAGTCAGAGCAGACTCTACCTGCTACAGAGGCTGAGGTCTTTTGGGGTGCAGGACACCCTTCTGAGGACCTTCTATGACTCTGTTGTCGCATCTGGTATCATGTATGGTGTGGTGTGTTGGTGCAGTAGCATTACAGTGGCAGAGGCAAAGAAATTAAACAAACTGGTCAAGAGAGCTGGCTCTGTCCTGGGCTGTGGCCTTGACCCTGTGGAAGTGGTGGGGGACAGGAGGATGATGACAAAACTGTCGTCAATCCTGGGTAATGTCCACCACCCCTTGCATGGAGCAATGGCAGCCCTGGAGAGCCCACTGAGCAGCAGCAGGCTTATCCACCCACATTGTAAGACTGAGAGGTACCGCAGGTCTTTTCTTCCTTCTGCGGTTAGACTGTTTAACAACTCTTTGCGGTAGCCATGGTGATGATGATGCTGGGGGGGGGGGGTGGTGGTAGGGGTGAGGGGGTTTGTGATGAGGGTGATGAAGATGACGATGATCTTGTGCTGTTAGGATTTTTTATCCCCTCTTATGCTGCTATATGACTGCACTGTCTGTGTATTTTTAACTTTTTATTTATGTACTTATTTATTTATTTAGTCGATTAGTAATAACACTTTTACTTTCATAACATCCCCCCTCTTGTATTTATCTTGTATATATCCTTTTAGTTTTAACTTTGGTCCTGTGTTTGTACGTATGTTGTCTATCCTTGGATACATGTTGATTGTGTGATGTACTGCTGCGACACATGAATTTCCCCATTGTGGGATAATAAAGGGCATACTTACTTACTTACTTACTTAATTTAATTTATTTAATTATTTCTATTCAGACATGTACAGCTTCTATGACGACATCAACATGGAGGAACGACCCATTGAGAAGAGTCTGACTGCAGAGCCACAGAGCTGCACTTTTACAACAGCCGTTTCAGGCCATCAGCACTGAACGCATACACAGTAGGACATCGACGCAGTAGGACACCTGCTAATTCATGTAATTGTGCCTTGTAGACAGTGACCATCTGTGGTGGTTTTGTGTCACCATGCGTATTTCCATTCAGGAAGTGATACTATCACTTGAACCTAACCCTGACCTTAACCTCACCCAGGCCCTTAGACTAAAATGACTGAAATGTCACGAAGATAAACAAAAGAAAATGTCAGCACGTGCACTGAATGAATGCCATTCGCCTGAAACTGTTGTTGTAAAACCACAGGGGTGTAAAACTGTGGCCCTGAGGCCACAAAAAAAAAAAAGAGGAGTTGTTATTACCATGAAGCTAGTAAGCTTGGAATATTTATGAAACTAATCTGTGGAAAAACTGTCTAAATTTATGTTATTTGGTAAATATATAATTTATTATCATTTATTATTTTTTAAAATTAGGAATATGATTTAATTCTTCAATTCGTGGATTTTATGTTGTGTTTATTAGACAAGGTCAAGGTCAAAGGAAAGCACTTTAATTTTTTTTCATTTTTAAAATTTTTGGTATAACTGATATTCAATGGGCGGCACGGTGGTGTAGTGGTTAGCGCTGTCGCCTCACAGCAAGAAGGTCCGGGTTCGAGCCCCGTGGCCGGCGAGGGCCTTTCTGTGCGGAGTTTGCATGTTCTCCCCGTGTCCGCGTGGGTTTCCTCCGGGTGCTCCGGTTTCCCCCACAGTCCAAAGACATGCAGGTTAGGTTAACTGGTGACTCTAAATTGACCGTAGGTGTGAATGTGAGTGTGAATGGTTGTCTGTGTCTATGTGTCGGCCCTGTGATGACCTGGCGACTTGTCCAGGGTGTACCCCGCCTTTCGCCCGTAGTCAGCTGGGATAGGCTCCAGCTTGCCTGCGACCCTGTAGAACAGGATAAAGCGGCTACAGCTGATGGATGGATACAGTGGTTTTCCTTTTACTACTTCCCGTAATCAGAAAAAGTGTTTTTTTTTTCCCAAAACAATGGAATTGGATATATAGCGTTTTGGAACCAAACTCTTCATATCTCCATTTATGCTTAGGAATACATACTTTTTCGTTCACATTTATAAGTATAAAGTGAAAAGACATTATGTGTGTAAATATGAAGTGGATATACTGTACGGTATGCGGTAGAGCTATTGTATATTAAATAACAAAAACAAAAGGGTCTGAATACCCATTTCCCATTATTATTTAGGGAATGCAAATCTATTAAACAATACATTTACAGAATGACTCTGGGAAGGATAAGTAATTTTTTGCTTTGTCTTTCTGTACTACAGTCAAACCCATTTCCAAGCATTAGTTGATATTAAAGTACCGCTGTTGAAAATGTGACCAAAGTAAATGGGACGTTATTCAGTTCCTCATCGAGTGCTTATTTTCTCTTTCCTTCCATTACTGCATCAGCATTATGGTTGACCAAATCTGAAGGCTAAAATGACCTCATCTGTGTTTTATTGCAGCTACAGAAGATACACCACAGCATTACAAAGTTCACATGTGATATTTGTGCAATTCTTCTTGCCAAATGTGTGTACAAGTGTGTAAACGTGTCATACTGGAACACAGTATCCTTCCTGATTTGTTGTTATGTAGCAGAAAAGAAAATAATACACTAAACACTATTTACATCACAATCTATTTACAACCAGAAGATAAATCTGGGTTGAAAGAAATACATCTTTTCTACCATTTCTCACATTTGGTAATAGTTCCTCCTTCTAACGTCTCGAGAGTCTGCAAACAAAACTCAAATCAACTTTTGATACCAAAATTAGCTTTCTTTGGTTTCCTGTTCGCTTCCCCGAGCCTTATATCCTGTACAGTTTCTCAGATTATCTTTTATGTAAGCTGATGCTCTTTTTAGAGTGTTTAGGGAAAAAATAGCCATCTGGCACTCTAAAAGAGGCGTCTGTAACGCTCCGTGCCCACGCTTTCCACCAGTGGGTCAGTGGGTGAGAGAGGGAGGGAGTCTGCAGGGAGGAGTGAGAGTGAACAGGCAGCGGAGAAGGTAGGTGGCGTGGGCTCTGAGCACCTGGAGGGCCATCGGCCGCCAGGACAAGTAGGCCGAGGAAAGTTTTCTCCTCACACAAAGGGCAGGAAGGTCATACTTTATATTATGTCATCAGTTTATTTTTGCCCACTTCGGAACTAAGGTGGCCTGGAGCAAAAACATTCACATGGACTCCATAGATAGTGTGATATTTCTGTCTCTCACTCCACGCTGCTGACTGACTGAGCAACTTTATTTGGTTGAAAGAGGTGTTATGCCACTTTTTGTGCTAAAAAGCTCCCACCTACTTGCTGATATTTGTGAAACAGATTTGTGATCTTACTCAGGACGATGTGGTTTGGTGTGTGGAATAACAATACGGATTTGCGCAATATCGTTTTTCTTTATAAGGTTTTATACGGACATGTTGACACTGTTACTAGTTTTTTTTTTTTTTTAAATATGCAAGTTGTGCTCGCACACAATGATCGCAGTCTAGTGAAATGAAGTACTTAGAAACACCTTTTTGTAAAACCGATACTTTTCAGTCCTCTTTTTTCAGTTGCGGTGCTAAACTCTGGAACTTCATGTGCAAATTAGCTGCACCTAGTAATTTCCTTAGTTGAAAGTCTTTCAAGGTTTTTATTACTAATGTGTACAAAGATCAGTTAAAGCTGTACTGCCTTTCAGATTTTTCAAGTGTAGGTCATAAAAAGGATTTTCCCCGACACACAATTATTTTTGTTTAGTGGACTGAAAGCTACTGAATTCGAATCACAGACTTCCAATTTCATTAGTAGGACAATTAACGAATTTAGAGCCATGTGGCCTTAAATTCTCTGCGATTTTTTCCTGCTTCAAATCAAGTTTCAAATCAAATCAAGTTTATTTGTATAGCGCTTTTAACAATAAACATTGTCGCACAGCAGCTTTACAGAATTTGAACGACTTAAAACATGAGCTAATTTTATCCCTAATCTATCCCCAATGAGCAAGCCTGTGGCGACGGTGGCAAGGAAAAACTCCCTCAGACGACATGAGGAAGAAACCTCGAGAGGAACCAGACTCAAAAGGGAACCCATCCTCATTTGGGCAACAACAGACAGCCTGACTATAATATTAACAGTTTTAACAGGTATAATCCTCAACTGTCCTCATGGGGCCATCCTTCACAGGAGCGGTGCGATAAAACTCTGACCAGACACAGGGCACCAGGATGGATCAAGCAGGTCCGAGGGGCAGAAGAGGCCAGCATCTCAATCCCAGGACCAACATGTAACTCAGAGGGACAGATTGGGGGGGGGGGGGGGGGGGGGAGAGAGAGAGAGAGAGAGATAGAAAGAAAACACAGGTTGTTAGGTATGCCCTAAAAATGACAAGTATTAAATCTGTGTGGTAGACTTGCAGAGACGAGAGTCTTTACATCAGGCATAACACACAAAAATGGCATGTTAATATGGTAAAAAATATCATGACCTGCTCTGGCTGGATGCTTGATTGGGTGATGGGAGCACACTCCTCAGCAATGATGAGATGCAGATGGGACCCTTAGGGCTGGTCAAGACAATTCAGTTACATTTCACCGGGTCTGGGACATGCGACAGAATGTCTGACGGCCGATTCCCTGCAGGCTACGATAGCCAGTCGAGGTCTCCACCCTCTCCACCAAAAGATTTCCTGTTGACTCCATGTAACTCAGAGGGACAGATTTGGGGTGGGGGGGGAGGGAAAGAAAACACAGGTTGTTAGGTATGCCCAATGTCACCTGAATAAGTAGGAGCAGTATACATATTGCACCGAGTACAAGCAGGGACTCCGGCAACTAACTATGACAGCATAACTAAAAGGAGAGAGCCAGAAGGTAACACAGGCATGAGGGAGCCCCGGGACATAAAGCAGCAGCCACTACACCGTCAACAAACTCCAGTGAGCAAGCGAGTGGGGACTGACAGCATCCGTACATCCCAGTTTACCAAAACACTCTATGTCTGAGGACCCTCCAGATCTACACCTTTACCTCATAAACACCATGACCCAATTCAAGGTACTACAGTACATCATGCATCACGTGGTGGGCTTTCCCCGTTTGCACAAGGCATTGTGGGATACAAATTTGAAACAGGAGAGAAAAATGGAGGACGTGAGTGTGCGAATGAAACGTGAAAAACCGACTACAGTAACAGAAAGCGAGAAGAAAAGACGTTACGTTATATACGAAGGAAAGGAAACGCAGGACCAAACTAATAAATATCAGCGGTCAGAGGGCACTTCGGTGTGATCAGCTGTTCGTTTAGCGACAGAATAATGGAACTGCCAGTGCACGGTCAAAGGTAAACCTGTAGATGGCAGTAATGCAACACTGTGGATGCGTAAGAAGAAGGTAAACCTGCGCATGCGCACACACGGACTTTCCCCATCTGCTTGACTGCACGAAGCGAGCAATTTCATGCACATTATTTGCTTTAATCCCTTCAAATTAAATAACTTCCCAGCCACAGAATGGCTTAATATTTTGTGAGATATTACAGAAATAAACATATATCACAATGACCAAATTTCAGACGGAACTAAACTTCACTGATTTTATGAAAGAGAAAGGCCGTCTACTTTTAATTAATGTTTTTGATACTGATAGGCCTTACTTGTAAAGTCGCTGTCGTAATTGTGGTTGCCATTGGCAACAATGAATTTTACTTGTGTTTTTCTTTTGTCAAAGTCCTTTGAGATTTTTAATGTTTTAGTATGGAGGTGCCTTGTATGGGACTCTAGGTCTCGTTCACACCTACCCTTTCGGACGTTCCTTTGTTTCCCCACATGGTTTTGTTTGCTTTGTATGTCTTGTAAATTTGTAATTTTGTTGTTTGAAGGCCAATAAAGCTATTAAAAAATGGATTCTTGTAAAAACCGTCGAGATTTTTTTTTACACATCTTAACTTGCATAGTACCTCAGTACAGTACATTGGTGGATTTTGGGTTATAAGTGTTGTGTTGCAGATGTTGGTCTACCAACTAACATGGTGTTTGCCAACCGCCTTCCAGCTCGGAACATAGGTCTATACCGCATCACGCAACATCTGATTTAACATTGCAGTTGAATTGCAAATCTGTACAGGCTGAGGACGGAAATAGACGATGTCTTCTTCTGTGCTCTGTGTATGTTTCAACCCCTCAAAAACTGGAGTATTGGACTGAATTCTGGAACAATAGTACGATCATTATTTTACGTAAATGTTAAATCCTGTTTTTAGAGAACTGTTCGGAGCTGAGACAGGACGGAATAATTACCAACGAATACTCAAATCAGCCACAGTATGAACCCAGTCATCACTGTGCAGATGTTTATGTTTTCTAATTTGGAAATTATGTTTGAAGTAACCCTTGACTGGTTACTGGTAGTTCAGTGTACTTCAAAGTCACACAGCGCCATCTGGTGGTAGTTCAGTTTGGGAGCAAAACTGTTGAATGAAGTTGATTTTAGAGCTAAATATGTTTATACATGTTGCGACTTAGTATTAAGGTTCTATCTGTTGTTGATTCTCAGCCCAGACAGACCTTTATTATACTAATCTCATGTTATGTTGTAATTTTAACCCTTGTGTGGTGTTCATATTTTTGTTCTTCAGCCAGTGTTCGTGGGTCTGGTGGACCCGCTGCATTTTGGTGTTTTAAATTCAACACAATCAAACAATTTTACATTCAGTACTTAACAGATGTTTACTTCACCCCAATTACAAGCAATATAAACAACATATATGGTTAATATTTGCCCTTTACCTTTGTTAGATTACATTTATTTTTTTTTAAAAAGTGCTACTCGTTTTTTGTTTGTTTTTTTAATAAAATGTAATTTTACAAAAAGAAAATCAATTCTAGTCAAGATATGAGTGGAAATCTGAGTTTGAAAAAATAATTAATCGTATCATTGTTCCTTTGATAAAAAAATGAAAACGGGTCCCACAGACCAGAACACCATATAAGGGTTAATTTGTTTAAAGAAATATTAGCTTACTACACTACCTGTCCAAAAAAAAAAGTCAGTTTGGATTTAAATAAGCAAATACATAAGAGCCTTTGGGCAGCACGGTGGTGTAGTGGTTAGCGCTGTCGCCTCACAGCAAGAAGGTCCGGGTTCGAGCCCCGTGGCCAGCGAGGGCCTTTCTGTGTGGAGTTTGCATGTTGTCCGTGTGGGTTTCCTCCGGGTGCTCCGGTTTCCCCCACAGTCCAAAGACATGCAGGTTAGGTTAACTGGTGACTCTAAATTGACCGTAGGTGTGAATGGTTGTCTGTGTCTATGTGTCAGCCCTGTGATGACCTGGCGACTTGTCCAGGGTGTACCCCGCCTTTCACCCGTAGTCAGCTGGGATAGGCTCCAGCTTGCCTGCGACCCTGTAGAACAGGATAAAGCAGCTAGAGATGATGAGATGAGATAAGAGTCTTTGATTGGTTGGACAATTACCGCACTGATTAATATTTTTCAGCCAGCAACAATTCCTTTAACCCTAACTGATGCAGTGAGTAGCTTCTCATTTCTTAAACGACCATGTCGGAAGATGTATCCTGTGGTTATGGATAAAATGCTACCATGTTTCAGAAAAGTCAAATTATTGGCCTGGATCAAGCAAAGAAAACAATTAAGGAGATTACTGATATGACTGGATTTGGGAAAAAATCTCTCATCTCATCTCATTATCTGTAGCCGCTTTATCCTGTTCTACAGGGTAAATGTAGTTTTGGGAGCCTTTCGGGTGTTCAGCGCGTCTTCAGTTTCAGTTTTCAGTTTATTTATTTCGTGTTTAAACCTAACACCGGATTAGCCCCGTCTTCTCTCTTTCCTGACTGACAAAGAAATGATTGTGTGCATGCGTAGCAGAAAAGTTTTGTCATTGGATCTTCGCATGAGCTCTGACGTATGACGTCGTGTTGTCTTGACAACGTGCAATATTATAACAATATCGCATGCTCATTCTCCATTGGGGAGAGTGATGTAATACATGGAGAATAAGTGATATGACAACAATATTGCATGCCATCAACACGCGGGAACACGCTGAGAGGCTGCGCGAGAACACGCTGAGAGCGAGAGCGGGTTGAGAGCGGGCCCAGTGATGAATGAATTTTCATGACAATGAATGAATTTTAAGAGAGTAAATGTTAGAACAACTATGAAAAGTATGTGCATAACAGTCTGTGGGGTGAAATTGTGGAATGGTCTGGATAATGAGCTCAAAAATAGCACCAACATAAAACTGTTTAAAAAATTATATAAAAACATGTTAATAAAAATATATGAGAATGAGGACAGGCAGACTATATAGGTGATGATGAAATTGAGAGTAAGTCTGTGACTGGTCTTCTTGTATTTAGTGTATAGTTATAGGTATGTGTATATGTATGTACTGTATATATGTATTGTATGTGTGTATATATGCATAACATAAGTATCTGTATATATGATTTGATTTGGTCGATATTATACCATGTCGGTATGTTTTGATATGTTGGTATGTTTTCTTTTTTGTTTATTGCTTTTGTTTTCTTTTGTATATATAGTTTATTATGGTGGAAAGTGACATTTGATTAGCGGTGGTATAGAGGGTTAGGATTGGATAAGTTATTACTTCTTCCTAATCCTTTCTGAACATTATGTTATTGCCTTGTGGCTACGCTATTCTGTTTGTTTATGATGATGTTTTGATTATTGTATTTTTTATTTAAATTTTTATTTTTATATCTTTCTTCTTTATTGTTCAGAATAAAGTAATCAATCAATCAATCAATCAATCAATCAATCAATCAATCAATCAATCAATCAATAAACCCACTAGAAGGGAATAGAACACGTTTTTATTCCATGGAAAAATTAGCCTGTATGTCTAATAATAATAATAATAATAATAATAATAATTATAATAATAATGTTAGCGTAGTCATCATCATCAGCAGCAGCATCATGAACCCTTGGTGAACCCTTGGCAGTCCCCAGACTACAATTTGAGAACCATTGCTTGACTGTGTAGAATTATTTGAACCCACACCGCCCTCTAGTGGTGATGTTAGTACCTTTTCACTGAACAAACATTTTGAATCAGGTTCACCACAGTTTCAACAAAGTCTTCAGTTTCACCACAGTTTTTTTCCTCGATAGCACATAAAATACCATATGTACATTAAACTACACTCGAGATTAAACTGACAGAGAATCTGTTGAAAGTCACCAAACATGAGGAGTGAATTCGTAGGGCAGATTTCCTCAGTCTGTCGAAAACTATTTATCTCATTTATCTCCCACACATTTTTTATTTAAGTACCATTTCTCAGTATCTTCCAATATGCTATTGACATTCAACACTCATTGCAAAAGGGAATGGCCCTGACATTCTTCAAAAGGGTAATGGTGTGAATGGACAATTTATTATCTCATCTCATCTCATTATCTCTAGCCGCTTTATCCTGTTCTACAGGGTCGCAGGCAAGCTGGAGCCTATCCCAGCTGACTACGGGCGAAAGGCGGGGTACACCCTGGACAAGTCGCCAGGTCATCACAGGGCTGACACATAGACACAGACAACCATTCACATTCACATTCACACCTACGCTCAATTTAGAGTCACCAGTTAACCTAACCTGCATGTCTTTGGACTGTGGGGGAGACCGGAGCACCCGGAGGAAACCCACGCGGACACGGGGAGAACATGCAAACTCCACACAGAAAGGCCCTTGCCGGCCATGGGGCTCGAACCCGGACGTTCTTGCTGTGAGGCGACAGCGCTAACCACTACACCACCGTGCCGCCCACAATTTATTATTTAATAGTTTAATTTGGTAGTTGGCGGCACGGTGGTGTAGTGGTTAGCGCTGTCGCCTCACAGCAAGAAGGTCCTGGGTTCGAGCCCCAGGGCCGGCGAGGGCCTTTCTGTGTGGAGTTTGCATGTTCTCTCCGTGTCCGCGTGGGTTTCCTCCGGGTGCTCCGGTTTCCCCCACAGTCCAAAGACATGCAGGTTAGGTTAACTGGTGACTCTAAATTGACCGTAGGTGTGAATGTGAGTGTGAATGGTTGTCTGTGTCTATGTGTCAGCCCTGTGATGACCTGGCGACTTGTCCAGGGTGTACCCCGCCTTTCACCCGTAGTCAGCTGGGATAGGCTCCAGCTTGCCTGTGACCCTGTAGAAGGATAAAGCGGCTAGAGATAATGAGATGAGATGAGAATTTGGTAGTTTCAGAGATACTATTTCCTCACTAAAAGATAGTTGGAGATAGAGGGATGCCAGCCATTTTACTTCCCTTAAATAACCGTTTGGTTCACAATGCTATCATTGTTTTCCGATAGCCTCATTATAAATACCCCACTGGCACCAAGTGTACCATATACCGGTAGGTACTGACTATAGCTGGATTTCATTTCAACATACTTAAACAGCAACTTTCACAACAACCTATGTGCATGCTTCAGATAAATAACTTGCAGCATTAATACAAACTACCTACGGCACTTAGAAAGCAGTATTTTGCCCGTCTCAGCCTATTACACTCTACTTTGAAACATAATCTATGAAATACTTTAAAAACTTATTATTTTTACACTGAAGTATGAAACCATCGAACATCTCACACTTGAATCAATCACTCACTCAATTTTCATGAGTCATCCATTACAGATTATGGAAAACGTTCTTTTTATTTGTGTCACACAACATTCACTCATCTCTGTTACCAGAACACATTCACCCCATGAAATTCCACAAGTTCAACAGGAAGTGCATCTTTTGAATTTCTGATGATCATGGAAAGAAAAAAAAGGTTCTCTGACTTATGATTATCCATTATCTGCAGCCGCTTATCCTGTGCAGGGTCGCGGGCAAGCTGGAGCCTATCCCAGCTGACTATGGGCGAGAGGTAGAGTACACCCTGGATAAGTCACCAGATCATTGCAGGGCTGACACATAGAGACAAACAACCATTCACACTCACTTTAGAGCCACCAGTTAGCCTAACCTGTATGTCTTTGGGGAAACCCACATAGACATGGGGAGAACATGCAAACTCCACACAGAAAGGCCCCTGGGCTCGAACCCAGAACCTTCTTGCTGTGAGTCAACAGTGCTAACCACTACACCACCGTGCCACCAATTTAGGATTAATAAAAAAATTCTGTCAAGGTCACCTTGGAAGTATAAGTGTGTTACCCCGATTATAAATTGAAAGTAAATTATTAATTAAAAAAATATCAATTTCATTAGAATGTTCTTATTTTCTTGTTACCTCCACCAACTTTGTTAGAGGATATCATGTTTTCGCCTCTGTTTGTTTGTTTGTTGTTACTTGTGAAAATCGGAGGTTTTTGCAAGTATGTTGATCTGTCTGTTTGTTTGTTTGTTTGTTTGCTTGTTTGTTTGTTGGTGCTCTAGCATTGCCATTTCTTGACCAATCTTCACCAAAATGCACAGGACAACTCAGTAGGATCACACAAAGACATCATTAGTTTTTGGTGGGTCAACGCCAAAGTCACCAAGGTCCATCCATTATCTGTAACCGCTTATCCTGTGCAGAGTCGCAGGCAAGCTGGAGCCTATCCCAGCTGACTATGGGCGAGAGGCAGGGTACACCTTGGACAAGTCACCAGATCATCGCAGGGTGGTGTAGTGGTTAGCACTGTCCCCTCACAGCAAGAAGGTTCTGGGTTCAAGCCCAGTGGCTGACAGGGACCTTTCTGTGTGGAGTTTGCATGTTCTGCATGGGTTTCCTCTGGGTGCTCTGGTTTCCCTCAAAGACGTGCAGGTTACTGTAGGGTAATTGGTGGCTGTAAATTGACCGTAGATGTGAGTGTGAATGGTTGTTTGTCTCTATTGCCCCTTTTCCACCAGGGCTGGTTTGGGGCCAGTGCTTAGTTTGGAACCGGGTTTTCTGTTTCCACTGACAAAGAACTGGCTCTGGAGCCAGAAAAACCGGTTCCAGGCTAGCACCAACTCTTTGCTGGGCCAGAGGAAAGAACCGCTTATGTCAGCGGGGGGCGGAGTTGTTAAGACTGACAACAATAGCAAGACCGCGAAAGGCCGCCATTTTTAAGCGACGAGAAGCAGCAGCTGTACAAACGCGAAGTCATCCATTATTGTTGTTGTTGCTGCTTCTTCTTCTCCGTGTTGTTGTTGCTTCGATGTTCGCGCCAAGGTTTATGCAAACGCAGCGACGTAACTGACGTATACAGTGACGTAACTGACGTATACAGCGACGTAATGACGTGGCTCCCCTTAGCACCACGAGCTATGGAAAAGCAAACTGGTTCTCAGCTGGCTCGCAAGTTGAACGAGTTGTGAACCAGCACCAGCACCAGCTCCGAACCAGCCCTGGAACTGATTTGGTGGAAAAGGGGTATATGTGTCAGCCCTGTGATGATCTGGTGACTTGTCCAGGGTGTACCCCGCCTCTTGCCCATAGTGAGCTGGGATAGGCCCCAGCTTGCCTGCGACCCTGCACAGGATAAGTGGCTACAGATGATGGATGGATGTTCCCAATGTACAGTAACTCAAAAAGTAGTGAATGGATTTTGATGAAATTTTGAAGAAAGGTGGACCAAGGAACAATTGATTAGATTTTGATGTAAATCTGGATATGTATGTGTATCCAGGATTTTTTGTGGATATTCTAATATTTGGCTTGGTGGAGGTATACACTCTACCGAGCAGCCTTCTAGTTCCTAGGATCCTGACTACATTTTCTGCATTTGCTAAGTTTTTGCTTTAAATACAAACCTGTTACTCATTTAAGAGCAAAATTCAGCCATTGCAATTAAAGAAACATAGAAAAAGGAGATATTAATTCCTGACATAGGTTACCACATTTTTAATAACAGTACACAGTGGGGTGGTGGTGGCTCAACAGTGAAGGCTCTGGGTTAATGCTCTGAAGATCACGAGTTCAAGATTCAGCACTGACAAGCTGCCACTGTTGAGCCCTTGAGCAAGGCCCCCAACTCCTTCTGCTCCAGGAGCACTAATGTCATGTATCTTCTTATTGCATGTCACTCTGGATAAGAGCATCTACTAAATGTCTGTAATGTACACATGCATCATCTACCTAGATCAGTGGTGTCCAAACTCATCTTTAAAAAAAAAAACTGGTGTGGCTGAAGGTTTTTAATAACCACCAAACAGGAACTACACCTAATTCTTATTCTACTTGTTTAATCAGTCGATCTTGGTGTTCAGTCTACTATCAGGTGTGGCTGTTGATTTCTTGGAATGAAACCCTGCAGCCACATCAGCCTGTGTGTGTAATCACCTTAAACCTCAGTCATCATCAACACATTGGGTTATTTTCACTGTAGTTTACAGTTTCCTACATTACCCACAATGCCACTGGTGGTTCTAGTGGGAGTTACGCTGCAATCCAAGTACTCCAAGTCAATTTTTACAAAGTTCCACATTCTGGTGCTTCCTCTTGGAAAAACGTGGACACCAAGAGCAAGGTCATATTTGTGTAGCTTGAAGTCTATGAATGAAAAAAAAAAAATATATATATATATATGTAGAAGATCAACCTGAATTATTTCTGTTCAGTAGGTCAACTACTGTATCTTGTTTATCTTTGCTTATGAAAATGATCCCAATGGTCTCATAACCTTACTAAAATCAGGCTGTAATCAAAAGACTTGTGTTTTAAACCTAATCATACAATGCTGTTAAAACATCTTTCCTTTTCACAAGACCCAAGCTTCCACTATCAAGTAAAGTCAAGTTTTACTGAGTAGTAAATGATGCAAAGGGAAATGTTCACCACCCTATTGTTTTGACGCCAGAGAAATACGTTCACGCCTTGGAATTCTGAGTTGAATGACCATTCCATTGCACTTTTCCCTGTCAGAGGTTTTTTTCCTCCAAGTTTCGAGTACAATGGATTGCAGCATTAGCTCTTGCTTCATCGCTATCTAATGAGTGATGCAGCTGCACTTTAGTCCTTTATCTTCACCTCTTCATCTGTACACTCTGCTGAAATAGATCAGCTTCTAAAGCTTCACATTTCATGGTAAATCTATCACCAAGCCCATCACCCTGGTCATGCTGTAGTTCACAAACTGAGACGGCTAGCTGAGTCTCAGCACACAACTCAGTCATATAACATTGGAATTTGGAATACAGCATTTACTGTCTACTAGATTTCTATGTTGAATTTCTCAGTAACGTGACATTGAATGTCACTGGAAAATGGTCAATGAGAAAAGAAGCTCTTGCTGTTTTGTTTTGGGGACTAAACAGTGAAACTTGACTGCTACTGTGCTAGCAATGTCCTCCAGTGACGTCTGAGTGGCACATAATCACTAATTTCTCCCTGAAATAACATACACTATATGGCTAAATGTACTGTATATGGACATCTGACCATCACACGCATCTGTTTGTTGAAACCCAGAACCTTCTTGCTATGAGGCGACAGTGCTAACCGCTACACCATCATG
This sequence comes from Neoarius graeffei, assembly GCF_027579695.1. NCBI lineage: Eukaryota > Metazoa > Chordata > Actinopteri > Siluriformes > Ariidae > Neoarius > Neoarius graeffei. Next base: position 75,175,034 of record NC_083579.1, read on the forward strand.
CCGCCCCTGGATACAGTCTGGTAATTAAATTAAAAACAACAAAGTTTGGTGGCACGGTGGTGTAGTGGTTAGCACGGTCACCTCACAGCAAGAAGGTTCCGGGTTTGAACCCAGTGGCCGGCGAGGGCCTTTCTGTGTGGAGTTTGCATGTTCTCTGTGTGGGTTTCCTCCGGGTGCTCCGGTTTACCCCAAAGACATGCAGTTAGGTTAATGTGGGGTGGCCTTGGGCTGAAGTGCCCTTGAGCAAGGTACCTAACCCCTGACTGCTCCCCGGGTGCTCTAGTGTGGCCACCCACTGCTCTGGGTGTGTGTGTTCACTGCTTCAGATGGGTTAAGAAGAAAGAAGAAACCTTTATTTGTCACATACACACTTCAAGCACGGGCGGCACGGTGGTGTAGCGGTTAGCGCTGTCGCCTCACAGCAAGAAGGTCCGGGTTCGAGCCCCGTGGCTGACAAGGGCCTTTCTGTGTGGAGTTTGCATGTTCTCCCCGTGTCTGCGTGGGTTTCCTCCGGGTGCTCCGGTTTCCCCCACAGTCCAAAGACATGCAGGTTAGGTTAACTGGTGACTCTAAATTGAGCGTAGGTGTGAATGTGAGTGTGAATGGTTGTCTGTGTCTATGTGTCAGCCCTGTGATGACCTGGCGACTTGTCCAGGGTGTACCCCGCCTTTCGCCCGTAGTCAGCTGGGATAGGCTCCAGCTTGCCTGCGACCCTGTAGAACAGGATAAAGCGGCTAGAGATAATGAGATGAGATGAGACACACACTCAGAGCAATGGGAAGCCACACCAGAGCGCCTGGGGAGCAGTCAGGGGTCAGGTACCTTGCCCAAGGCTGCCCACGTCAACCTAACTGCATGTCTTTGGATTTTGGGGGAAACTGGAACAAACCCACACAGACACGGGGAGAACATGCAAACTCCACACAGAAAGGCCCTCGCTGGACACTGGGTTCAAACCTGGAACCTTCTTGCTGTAAGATGGTGCTAACCACTACACCACCGTGCCGCCCAAATGCAGAGGATGAATTTTACTGTGCTTGAAGTGTGCATGTGACAAATAAAGGTTTCTTCTTCTGATTAGAGAACTGGGGGGGGGCACGGTGGTGTAGTGGTTAGCGCTGTCGCCTCACAGCAAGAAGGTCCACGTTCGAGCCCCGTGGCCGACGAGGGCCTTTCTGTGCGGAGTTTGCATGTTGTCCACGTAGGTTTGCTCCGGTTTCCCCCACAGTCCAAAGACATGCAGGTTAGGTTAACTGGTGACTCTAAATTGAGCGTAGGTGTGAATGTGAGTGTGAATGGTTGTCTGTGTCTATGTGTCAGCCCTGTGATGACCTGGCGACTTGTCCAGGGTGTACCCCGCCTTTCGCCCGTAGTCAGCTGGGATAGGCTCCAGCTTGCCTGCGACCCTGTAGAAGAATAAAAGCGGCTAGAGATAATGAGATGAGATGAGATAAAAAAATGTATGTAACTATTTGTACATACAAAAGAAAGAAAACGAGAAATTAAAAAAAAAATAACATAAAGAGCTAAGACATTACAAAACACTGCACATTGTTCGAAAAAGGAGTGGGAAGAAGTACAATACTTTTTTAATTTCCCACCCCTTTTTAACTACCCCGAAATCCAAACTACATTAATACACCTGTAAAAATATATTCCATATATACACTTCATGAATATCTATATAAATATGTAATTACAAAAATAATATATACTACATACCATATATACACTTCATAAATATCTATATAAATATATAATTACAAAAATAAATATCTACTACATACCTATCCCTGTAAATATGAATATATAAACTATCCCCATAAATAAATATATACCATATATACCATATACTAAGTTAGTTCTAATATAACAATATATATATATAAAAAAAAAATAATAATAATGTGGGCGGCACGGTGGTGTAGTGGTTAGCGCTGTCGCCTCACAGCAAGAAGGTCCTGGGTTCGAGCCCCGTGGCCAGCGAGGGCCTTTCTGTGTGGAGTTTGCATGTTCTCCCCGTGTCCGCGTGGGTTTCCTCCGGGTGCTCCGGTTTCCCCCACAGTCCAAAGACATGCAGGTTAGGTTAACTGGTGACTCTAAATTGAGCGTAGGTGTGAATGTGAGTGTGAATGGTTGTCTGTGTCTATGTGTCAGCCCTGTGATGACCTGGCGACTTGTCCAGGATGTACCCCGCCTTTCGCCCGTAGTCAGCTGGGATAGGCTCCAGCTTGCCTGCAACCCTGTAGAACAGGATAAAGCGGCTAGAGATAATGAGATGAGATGAAAGAAAATGAATATGTTCTTAATCCTGAGTATCTGTTGTTATTTTGTGAATTCTTACCTTTATAACTTCATTGTAACTTAAGGTACAAAACACTTAAGTTGTCGACTGGTAGTGTGCATGAGGTAAGGCTTCGGGCTAGAAAACTAATAGTATACCTAGAAGGGTAATTGCAGTAAACTTCAAAACTAAAAAGTGGACTAGATGTATATAACCAGTAACTAATAGTATATTTCCAATATGCTATAAAGTATACTTTTATAAACTAAAAAGTGAACTAGAAGTGTGTAACGAGTAAACCAATAGTATATTTCCAGTATACTACAAAGTATACTTTAGTAAACTAAAAAGTGGACTAGAAGTATAAAACAAGTAAACTCAGTATATTTCCAGTATACTATGAAGTACGCTTTTATAAACTAAAGAGTGGATTACAAGTATAGAACTAGTAAACTGTTAGTATATAAGTTTACTTGTGGTATACTTGCAGTACAAAATAAAAAATACTATTTGTAAACTGAAAGTTTACTTCTCTTAGACTTACAGTGGTGCTTGAAAGTTTGTGAACCCTTTAGAATTTTCTATATTTCTGCATAAATATGACCTAAAACATCATCAGATTTTCACACAAGTCCTAAAAGTAGATAAAGAGAACCCAGTTAAACAAATGAGATGAAAATATTATACTTGGTCATTTATTTATTGAGAAAAATGATCCAATATTACATATCTGTGAGTGGCAAAAGTATGTGAACCTCTAGGTTAACAATTAATTTGAAGGTGAAATTAGAGTCAGGTGTTTTCAATCAATGGGATGACAATCAGGTGTGAGTGGGCACCCTGTTTTATTTAAAGAACAGGGATCTATCAAAGTCTGATCTTCACAACACATGTTTGTGGAAGTGTATCATGGCACGGACAAAGGAGATTTCTGAGGACCTCAGAAAAAGCGTTGTTGATGCTCATCAGGCTGGAAAAGGTTACAAAACCACCTCTAAAGAGTTTGGACTCCACCAATCCACAGTCAGACAGATTGTGTACAAATGGAGGAAATTCAAGACCATTGTTACCCTCCCCAGGAATGGTCGACCAACAATCATCACTCCAAGAGCAAGGCGTGTAATAGTCGGCGAGGTCACAAAAGACCCCAGGGTAACTTCTAAGCAACTGAAGGCCTCTCTCACATTGGGCAATGTTAATGTTCATGAGTCCACCATCAGGAGAACACTGAACAACAATGGTGTGTATGGCAGGGTTGCAAGGAGAAAGCCACTGCTCTCCAAAAAGAACATTGCTGCTCGTCTGCAGTTTGCTAAAGATCACGTGGACAAGCCAGAAGGCTTTTGGAAAAATGTTTTGTAGACGGATGAGACCAAAATAAAACTTTTTGGTTTAAATGAGAAGCGTCATGTTTGGAGAAAGGAAAACACTGCATTCCAGCATAAGAACCTTATCCCATCTGTGAAACGTGGTGGTGGTAGTATCATGGTTTGGGCCTGTTTTGCTGCATCTGGGCCAGGACGGCTTGCCATCATTGATGGAACAATGAATTCTGAATTATACCAGTGAATTCTAAAGGAAAATGTCAGGACATCTGTCCATGAACTGAATCTCAAGAGAAGGTGGGTCATGCAGCAACACAACGACCCTAAGCACACAAGTCGTTCTACCAAAGAATGGTTAAAGAAGAATAAAGTTAATGTTTTGGAATGGCCAAATCAAAGTCCTGACCTTAATCCAATCGAAATGTTGTGGAAGGACCTGAAGCGAGCCGTTCATGTGAGGAAACCCACCAACATCCCAGAGTTGAAGCTGTTCTGTACGGAGGAACGGGCTAAAATTCCTCCAAGCCGGTGTGCAGGACTGATCAACAGTTACCGCAAACGTTTAGTTGCAGTTATTGCTGCACAAAGGTTCACATACTTTTGCCACTCACAGATATGTAATATTAGATCATTTTCCTCAATAAATAAAATGACCAAGTATAATATTTTGTCTCATTTAACTGGGTTCTCTTTATCTACTTTTAGGACTTGTGTGAAAATCTGATGATGTTTTAGGTCATATTTAGTATGCAGAAATATAGAAAACTCTAAAGGGTTCACAAACTTTCAAGCACCACTGTAAAGTATACTTTTTATGAACAGCTTGCCTGCGACCCTGTAGAACAGGATAAAGCGGCTACAGATAATGCGGAAGGGTGTTCCTAATAAAGTGACCGGTGTGTTCAAGAAAAAGGGTGCACTTTTCCTTTAAGAAGCCTCTCCATCTTCATTACATGATCCGGGTTGGGAATTTCTCATGAGCCCTTTAAGAAAAACAACACGGTGACGTCATGGTACCAGGAACCAATAGCGACACAGGAAGGGATGAGCTGGAGAGGAGTAGCGTGTGTGTGCGCGTGCGTGCGTGCGTGGTTCTCCCCTGAGCGCTTGTGCATATGCTTGTGCATGCGTGTGTGTGCGTGTGTGTGCGTGCATGAGTGATGTATGGAGTGCGTGTGATGGGATTCGAGCAAAAACACAACGGATCGCAGCCCTGAACTTTTCGGAAGTAGTTTTGTTTTCAGGATAAGTTTTAGGGATTTAGGAAAGGTGACTGATTGGATCTGAGCTATAGGAGTCTTCCTGCATAGAACATAAGCACACACTCCAGCTTGTCAGACAAGATCTCCTCCAGCAAAAGTTTCACCTCGGCTCTCAGGGTGAAGATGTCCTCCTGCTAAGCAGAGTTTCCAGCTCACTTCTCTGAAGGCCATAAACAGGAAGAACAATCCGGTTGATCTGCTCCATCAGCTCAGCTCAGCTCTCCTCTAATCTTCTCTTCTCTCCTCCTCTGCTTTTTCTCTAGGGTTTGTTTCTGATCTCTGTTGCAAACCTGCAGAGGAAACCCTGAGGATCATCTGAGCTCATGGATGATCTCTGAGCTGAATGGCTGCTCCATTCTCCAAGCATGGAAGTGTAGACGGATAGACAGAGAGAGAGATTTGAATACCAGTTAAATAATAAAAAGAAGAAGAAGAAGAAGAAATCAGGATGCTGAAGACTCTGACCAAAAAGCTCAGAAGACATTCCCTTAATGAAATCCACCCTTTCCAGCTTAAGGTAAGAAAAGATCATGTTACGATCAATTAGGATGCTTGAATGCTTTAAAAATAACACCCTCATGAACACAACACAAAATAATAAGTTCATTATTTTTTATTATCTCATCTCGTTATTCGAACCGTACACTCTTAAACGTAGTAAAGGTCCCAAACTTAACTTCTTTGGATCCGTCCTGGTTCTGTCAAGGTGACACCGTTTTGTACCGTAGACCTGAAAACGTGAAGGCAGGATATATGAGGTACATAATTTAAACCACTGATGGACTTGACTTTAAAAGCTTATTAACGCTCCAGCACACGCACCTTCTTCGCAGGTGAAGGATCCAACCCTTGATGGTGCCACCTCGGAGATGATGAAAAGTACAGAAAACATGATATCGTTTGGTGTTATTTATATATATATATATGCATCATAATTTTTTTTTTTTTAAAGATTTTTTTTGGGCTTTTTTCACCTTTATTGGATAGGACAGTGTAGAGACAGGAAATGAGCTGGAGAAAGATGGGGAGGGATCGGGAAATGACCTCAGGTCGGAATCGAACCCGGGTCCCCAGATTTATGGTATGGCGCCTTAGTCGACTGAGCCATGACGCCCCCATGCATCATAATTTTGATCGCTGTAGGTTGTGAGTTCTGACGCTGTCACAAAATCAGAGCCTATGGTTTAAGAACTATGGGTCACCGATTAGTAACGATACAGCACATCCAGTTATGGAAAAGTGGTTCATGTCAATTGTTAAATAATAACGCTATGCACTGCAAGTAGCTACTTAAGCATTCCACTTGATCAAGCCTTGGTCTCGCACCTGAAACAGGTCTTTGGAGAACCTTTTAAGGTTTGACGTACACCAACAACCATCCAAAGGTACCCTTGGGAGATTTTTTTTTTTTTTTCTTCTTGTCTATGCCTACTCACATAGCATTGTTTCCAAGTTTATCTATTTTATATCAAGCTACTCGAAAGCTTTTAGAGCTCGAGCAAGCTCCGTCAAGGGTGGGTTGTACTTCCTTCTCGAAGTTTTATTTTATTTCACCTTTCCTCCTTCCCTCTTTCATTCCGCGAGCTAATTCTGGCGTAGAGATGGGATGGAAATCTTTATGCCGACCCTCTTTCAGTGAGAACACGAGTGACTAGGGCACAAGGCAAACAGACCTTGTGATGTTTGATGCTTCTTAAGAAAATGGCTGGCCTGTCAGTGCTTGATACATTCTCCCTTTCCCAAAATGAAAGCCATGGCTCGGTTTCACCAGAAAAAGAAGGCAGCCTTTTTTTTTTTTTTAATTATAGGCCTGCCACTCCACCCCCTTGAGTAATAAATGTCCTTCCAGGTAGACATGGGTTTCTGTGGTGCGTTCAGCATAGCTGGAAAAGTGAAACTGGCTGCACACATGCACTTCATGGCCGATTAGCTATGCGTGCCATCGTGATGGAAAGTGCTAGGATGCAGCTGCTCAGGGCCTCTTCAGCCCATTGTAGGATGTGTTTGCAGTCTTCATGCCATCATGAGGGTGAGAAACATTGGCTATCATTGTCACGCTCGAGTCTGCTTTGTTCAGAAATGACTTCAGCTGTGACTGTGTTGTGAATGTGTTTTAACCACTAAAGGGAGGAAACATCTTTTCTTTGCAAAATAAGCACTTCGGTACGTGACCACATTATGACATTAGCATAGGAATACGTGCTTCTCTTGTTCCTGCAAAGTCGATTACTGTTCTGCTTTCCTGCACATGATGCACATGTTCGTTGATCGAGAACTCTTTTGAAAGCCGCTCAAAGTAAATGCCATCCTATTAGAAAAGGATCATGAATCTCAGAACTGATGTAAGTGCCATTGCTTTGTGCTTAGAAATTCTGTACTGTATAAATTATAAATGGAGTAATGCTCGAATGGCCGTGTTGTAACCTTTCGTAATGAATGATTAATTGTGATGTGTAAGTGTCTTGTGTGTTGTAAGAACAGGTTCTGGTTTAGACTTTATAGGGAGTGCCATGTGTACTAGTTACGTCTATAATTCAGCTAGTGTTGGCTTAGAGCACTGAGAATTATTTCTTACCCTGCCTGAATGCACTGAACACACCCAAACTAGCGCTGCGTTTGCTCAGACTTGGTCATTAAGTGATGGTTTTTAAATCACGGACAATGCTAAGCTTGACAATGCTGTGGCTTTGCAGGACAGACCTAACCCTCCTGAACCACACATGCATATCATATTTACTGTAATGTTCATGAAAAAGCCTAGCGTCACTATATTACTGAACATTCTGTCCACATTCCCTGGATATGAGCAATCGCAAGCTCTGATTGGCTACTCTACTACTAGGATATCAGCTCGTATACCATGAGTAGAGAAAAACAAAATGGCGGCGCGCATCAAGTCAGATATCACTAAGTATTTAAAAGAAACAGAAATAGCTAAAAGAATATAGTTGTTTTGTCGTCCCTCTCTTCCCAGTGTCTCCTGTTCCACACTCCAGCCCAGTCGGTGGCAGTAATGCACCTTTAAAGTGCTGATGACATGAACATGACTCTATGCAATTTCTTAAATAAACTATACAACATGGCAAACATGTTAGATTTCTGTTATAATTACGTGAAAAGAAGCTGTTGTTACGCGAATATCCAACTTTTAATTGCACAGCGCAAGAAAACTGGGTCCGTGGCTCGCGGCCATGTTGTGACGTCAGCGGGAGAACACGCTGCGGTTCACTGGCTGTTCTACTCTGGTTCTACTCAATGGAAATGGCGCATGAAAACGCCGGTGAACTCTCTAGTGCTAGCTCTTCCTCTTCTGGGAGTCTAGAATTGTGTTGATCTCCTCCGAATAGAATCTATGATAGCCTACCCTCTTTACCCTTTGCCTCTCGTTGCTAGGCGGCAGTTACATGAAAGCCGCAAGCTTTCACAAGCAAATACATGACTGATATCACGCCGACTGCAGATGGAAATTAGCTTTTTAGCTATAATCTGGCGCAAGCCATCTTCTTACTTTTGTAACCAATGACTCTTGTGCATGGTCCCTGTTTCAACTAAACTAAATAAACTAAACTAAACTAAGACTTTATAATTACATTTATGATTATCATGTAGAATCTATAGCTCTACGTACCTTTATCTTATGTTGTTTCACAACACATGTTCTGACAGGAGGACTGTCTTTGGATCCGGCATAGCTACTAGTAGACCCCCTCCGGAATACTGGCAGTGTTGCCAGATTGGGAGGAATCCCGCCCAGTTGGGCGGTTTCAAGTGCATTTTGGTGGGTTTTGAACATATTTTGGGCTGGAAAACGTCAGCAGTATCTGGCCATCAATGCGTGTCCGTGTCAGTGGGAAGGCACGGCCACGCTGCGACGCGCACCAATTCGTGAACATGTCGTGAACTACTCGTGAACTAGACGTGAGCTGTTCGTGAACTATTCGTGGCAGTTCGTGACAGTCGTGGCATGGCGCGCACTTCCACGCACTGGCACGCATCCTCCCGCATGCCAGATACTGCTGACGTTTTCCAGCCCAAAATATGTTCAAAACCCACCAAAATGCACTTGAAACCGCTCAACTGGGCGGGAAACCTCCCAATCTGGCAACACTGTGTAGGCACTGCTGATGGTAGCAGCACACGTTTGTGCTGAACTGCACACCCAAGAGATTCTTTTAAGCTGGGAAGGGTGTCAAAACAATCCAAATCGAAGTGTTCAGAGCACAGGACGGATGTTGGTGAGGGCTCCCACTTGTCACGAGTGCGCCTGACTTGCTTCACCCACTTCGCATGCAGCTCGGGATCTCTGGGAAACTTGAATAAACTTACCCCATCCTTGTAGGTTTTGGAGCAAAAGCCGGCAACACAACGCGAAGGCATAATAACTAATATATAATAATGTATAATAATAATACTAATAATGACAAACTGAACACCTGTCGCATCAACAACAAACTGGTAAGTTAGGAGGAAGGTTCTTTCGCTGACGTCATATAGCTCCTCCTCCTCCTTCGTCTCCTGGGTGCTGCAGCCCCGTCAAATTTGCCTAAATAGCCGCGTTTTTTATCATAACTTGTAAAATAGGCGCCTTCGTGAATTAATATATGGATCATCGGGAATTACTTTTTATGTTATAAAGCATCACCAAAGATGTCAAAAACGTGTCATCAGCACTTTAAGTTGGTTTGCCAACTGACAAAAAACCCAAAAGAAGAAGAAAATGGCGGAGCGTATTAATGAACCAACCGAGGATGAAACAAAACTTTACTTGGAAACGAAACCCCAAAAAATACAAAAGAAAAGCAACAAAATATGGAATGAAAGCATTTCATGGTAAGAACATATCTATCTTTTTTTTTGGTTATTTTTCAAGAATTATTATTATTACTTCCACGCAGACTTCCTCTGCCTGCTTGACTGCACGAAGCGAGCGATTTCATGCACATTATTTGCTTTAATCCCCTCAAATTAAATAACTTCCCAGTCACAGAATGGCCTGATATATATTTTTAAAGAGATTGCAGAAATAAACATATCACAATGACCAAATTTCAGAGGGAACTAAATTTCGCCGATTTTACGAAATCAAAAGGCCATCTAGCTTTAAGCTATTTTTGGTCTACAGCATTTCTTTACATGCCTTTGCTTGCCCTCTAAACTAAGAAAAGGGATTTGTTTTTTGATGTACTGTAGTTTGTTTGCAATCACGTGACTATGATGTGTGAAATTCAGATGGAGGGCAGGAAGTACTGCAAAAATGATAGGAAACTGGCTACAAAAAAAAAAAGTATAAATACAGCACAGATATTGTTAAAAATGATAAAACTCAGGTCTGTCGGATGTGATCCATACAAAATGGGGGGGGGAAAAAAGCAATTTTTCCCACAACTTGCTCAGTTACTCAATTTGTAACTGTTTGTGTATGGTGATAGCTAGCTAACATCGCTAAAAACAAGTCTCCCAATAGTTAGCTAGCTAGCTATCTCCTGGACAATAACATTGACAAAAAATACAGACCAGGGTGGTGATATCACTGGAAACATAGCTTGCTACATCTGCGATATTATCACGTTGCAAGGTTTCATAGTTTAACAAACTAGCTATCTCATGGTAGCTAGTCAGCTAGCTAACTATAACTATGAATAATCACGAGGCTGGTCTGTATTTATGGTCAGTTTTAGCTAGCTGTGTAGGCAGCAAAATGACTTTAGCTGGATTTTTCATAAAGTGGTTACTACGTACACCATTGGGTTTGTTTAAAACTTATCCTCTGTGTGTACGACTATATTCAGGACTTGAAAGTAGTCCTTGTTTTTAACTCGATTTTGATTTGATTGGTTGGAGCAACTGTAAACTGTGCAAACCATTGGCATTGCTGCAGTGTTAGTGGTTGTTGCCAACTTGCCTCAGAACCTGCCTTCAGTTGCCTGGCCTCCATCTGGAGAATGTGCCAGTTTGTGACGTCCTATGCGAAGAACCTGTTTTCAACTTGGTAAGCACTTCATTGTGATCAAACAACTACAAACAGAAGCATTTTTTTAATATGTAAAATCTAATTCTCATAATTCTGTTTAGTGTAAATATGCAGGTGATTATCAGAAATCACGGGGAAGCCATGGCGTAATGGCTAGAGAAACAGCTTTGGGACCAAATGGGTGCTTGTTCGATTCCCTGGACCAGCAGGACTGGCTTAAAGGAGAACTAAAGGCAGTTTTTTTTTTAATCAAAATTCTATTTATCTCATTTTATTAAATATCGGAATGCATTTTTGATCGCTATCTTGTCGCTGCTATAGCAAGTTATGAGTGTTTTGAAATATGCTCTGTAATATATCAGTCCGTATGTCAAAGCAATGGCCGTAAACGAGATTCGCTGAGACCTGTGCGAGACATCGTAGGACGGAAGTAAAACGTACAGCGGAAATCAAAGTGACCGACATCTGCCAATGTTGTCAAAAGACGCGCGCGCCCTCTTTCGAATGCTGACGTGATCAAGCCGGAAGTTTTGTTTGTTTTGATAGCAATCAGGAAAGTTTGAAAAAAGTAGGCAGTAATCGTCATTTAAACTCGTTTTTGTGCAATACTTCGTTTGGAAAACAGTTTTCAAAATGGCGGCACTGACACCTGGCTGACACTTCACGTTTCGAAGTCTCGCACAAGTCTCGTGAAGATCGCGCGGATAAGCGACGCCTGCCGTGGACCAAACGAACTAAATTCAACACGGCTAAAAACCGAATAGGCCGATAAGTATAATATTTAATTGCAATTAGTTGCCAATACGAGTCACGATATAAGGTTACTAAAACTGAAAGCGTAATTGAATAACACGTTAATGAAAAAATAAAGCAAGTTTAAAAATGACTTCAGTTCTTCTTTAAGTGCCTTTGAGCAAGGCGCCTAAGTCCCAACCGCTTCGGCAAGAGTGGTGGTGTACCTTGTGTCTGATTAGCCAATGAAAAACTGATGATGAAGTTATCAGTTTGGGCATTGAACCTGACCAACTGAACTGTTCAATGTAAATATTTAGATGATTTATAGAAAATCGTGCATGCTGATTGGTCGAGACTATTTCTTTATAATCACCTCGAGTGAGTCAGCAAAACGGCGGCTAATTGCTGTCACCGTAAGCGAGGAGGAATTTCAAATGGTGAAAGAAAATTCTGTTCCTAAAATAGAAGCACTAAAGATGCTACGAAGTTTGGTCTAAAACTATTGTGATTTATTTAATCGATTTCAAAACAAAGTATTTTACGTGACTTGGTGTAGATAGTCTGTGCCGCGCCGTTGTTACATTTGCATGCTGCTTTTGAAGTAAATTATTTTTAATACATTTTAAAATGGGCGGCACGGTGGTGTAGTGGTTAGCGCTGTCGCCTCACAGCAAGAAGGTCCGGGTTTGAGCCCCGTGGCCGGCGAGGGCCTTTCTGTGTGGAGTTTGCATGTTCTCCCCGTGTCCGCGTGGGTTTCCTCCGGGTGCTCCGGTTTCCCCCACAGTCCAAAGACATGCAGGTTAGGTTAACTGGTGACTCTAAATTGAGCGTAGGTGTGAATGTGAGTGTGAATGGTTGTCTGTGTCTATGTGTCAGCCCTGTGATGACCTGGCGACTTGTCCAGGGTGTACCCCGCCTTTCGCCTGTAGTCAGCTGGGATAGGCTCCAGCTTGCCTGCGACCCTGTAGAACAGGATAAAGCGGCTACAGATGATCAGATGAGACATTTTAAAATAATCACCTGTGTATTTATACTAAAGCTATTACCCACCTCAGGCTCAGTGAATATTGGTGAATAATAACCTTGACTTCTTCGTCTCGGCTATTATTCACCGATCTTCACATCGCGTTCGGCGAATAATTGTTAATTATATCTTGGAAACGTTGCTGATTAGTTGGGAAGGTTATAAAAGAAAAGCCAATGGACGCTTGCCCTGCTTCAAGCTTGACCCCATGGCTTAGGCTAACAAAAACAATTATGTTATCTGGAGTCCAGGGTCATGCCAAGAATGGAGGAGAGTTGACTGAGGTCACGTGTGTGTGTGTGTGTGTGTGTATCAGACATGGCCCAGTGGACATGAATGAAGTCTTTGCCAATGACTAGCTCTGTAATCTGTAAATAATTTGTGGGAGTGTATCACGCACATAACACATGCACTGCTGTGATCCCACATGCCAACTTTTACCCCTGGCAGCGAATCGGAAGGTGTTGAGAGGAGTGTGTGAAATTAATTAAACATGTTCAAACATAGACATCATTGCTCTTACTCATACTTACTTGCTTTCTCTTGCTTTTCCCTTTGCAAAGCAGACGTGCTTTGTGTTTACTATCTACCTTCCTGTGTTTGTGTGGGTCAGTGCACTCCAGTCATTACTGAGAAACCCATTTCTAATGGCTTTGTGACTCGCTGGCTAGCAAGAGGGCTGAGAATATAAATTCCAGATTCTCAGATTTCCTCCGGGGTTGACCTGACAAACATTAAACCTTCCCATGGACAGCGGTCTGACCTTGCAAAGAAAGAAAGAACGGTTTATATTGTTCACATTTGCAGCATATGGTCTATGATGTCAAAATGAATGACGATAAAACTATATAATCTGAATGTTCGAGACAATGTCAAGCTGGTGTATGATATTTCGACGTTGCTGGGAAACTGGTTAAAGTGTCATGAAGCTTGTGAATAACTGGCAGGGCTTCGCACTGAAAATGAGTGTGTTCATTGTGCTGTGAATCACAGGCCTCGATCCTACTGGCACGCAACTCGCAATTTATGAAAAGTTTGCTTTTACGCAGGAGGAAAAGGATGGGACTTTCTAGCCAGTGATCATTTCCATGTTGGCTAAGGAGTGGATCGTAAGAAGTGAATCAAAGCATGAAGAATCTAACCGCCATATCCTGTCCCAGAGGGAAAACGTTATTAGTAAAGATTGAAAAGGAAATATTAAGATCAACCCTGTGTTAACTAAATGTCGACAGTTTGCTGTGATTAATCACACTTGGTCAGACGGTGATGGTACTGTGTAGCTTGCAGGGAAGTAGAAAACATCTCTGTTTGTCAAGTTGATAGCTCTTTGTAGACAAGCGTTCGTTGTTTTATTGCTTTATATCAGGCGTTTTCAAAGTGTGGGAGAGTCAGCCCCCCCTCAGAGAGCAAATAAATAACAGCGCCCCCCCCTTACAATTTTTGTTGTTGCTATACTTAATGTTCCATTCGTATTTAAAAAAAAAAATGGTTGTTGTATAGCCTAGTAAACTAGACCCACCCGCCTAGCGGCCAAAAATATTTTTGCCTACGAGTGGGTCTAGCCTCACACCATATCAACAAAACACCCCGGGCATCAAATCGTGCCCGCCAATCACAACGCAAGGTTTTTGTTTGGATTCTTTGGGCGGGCTTTTGCAGGAGTGACGACGAGGCTGCGCGACGCTGGAGAAAGCGCAACAGGAAAGATGGCTACGGCTAGTGAACAGCGCTAGTTTGACTCCGCTTTGGAATCAGTTTTAGAAGAATTAGACTTGGAGTTTTCGTTGAAACATGAGCAGGAAGAGGCTCTCCGCTCATTCCTTTTCAAGAAGGACGTTTTCGCTGTTTTGCCGACCGGCTATGGCAAAAGTCTGATCTACCAGCTGGCTCCGCTCGTAGCCAAAAGGATGGGGTTAGTTTGTGCAGTACGAAGAATTAATAAACAGCTTTGAAACATTACTTTTTGATTGTTTCTTATTTTCCCGTTATTTTAAATTTAAGGGAAATTATTTCACCAAACACCACTAAATAAAAACTCTCAAACAGTTTAAGCAAACCCTTGAAAAAAAAAAAGTGTATGTTAAAGGAACAGTCCACCGTACTTCCATAATGAAATATGCTCTTATCTGAATTGAGACGAGCTGCTCCGTACCTCTCCGAGCTTTGCGCGACCTCCCAGTCAGTCAGACGCAGTCAGACGCGCTGTCACTCCTGTTAGCAATGTAGCTAGGCTCAGCATGGCCAATGGTATTTTTTGGGGCTGTAGTTAGATGCGACCAAACTCTTGCGCGTTTTTCCTGTTTACATAGGTTTATATGACCAGTGACATGAAACAAGTTCAGTTACACAAATTGAAACATGGCGATTTTCTATGCTATGGAAAGTGCGCACTATAATGACAAGTGTACTAACACCTTCTGCGCGCTTCGGCAGCGCATTGATACGGAGCTCAGATATCAATGCGCTGCCGAAGCGCGCAGAAGGTGTTAGTACGCCTGTCATTATAGTGCGCACTTTCCATAGCATAGAAAATCGCCACGTTTCAATTTGTGTAACTGAACTTGTTTCATATCACTGGTCATATAAACCTATGTAAACAGGAAAAACGCGGAAGAGTTTGGTCGCATCTAACTACAGCCCCAAAAAATACCATTGGCCATACTGAGCCTAGCTACATTGCTAACAGGAGTGACAGCGCGTCTGACTGCGTCTGACTGACTGGGAGGTCGCGCAAAGCTCGGAGAGGTACGGAGCAGCTCGTCTCAATTCAGATAAGAGCATATTTCATTATGGAAATACGGTGGACTGTTCCTTTAAGTATGTGGTACAGACTCCAAACTTGTGGTCATTATCTCCAAACTTCTTAATATCTAGAACTTGTTAATTAATACGCATTTTGAAAAATTATTTATTTCAAGGCCTCCCCCACTGCTTTCTGTCGCTCTGACTACTTCACAGTCACTGTTGTGCTGATTGGTCAGAGCGTTGGCCTATACGCACAGAGACAGTTTGAAAGACAGCGGGTTGTTCCTCCCACACCCTTCGGAAATGTCTACGAGCGAGGCCAGACTAAATATTCACATTTAGTCTGGCTTGCCAGGCTAGTTGTTGTACACATTTTTATTTTTTTCTTTTACACATTTTAAACATCTGTGCTTTTCTTTTTAAAACATCTTGTTTTACACATTTTAAACATCTCATAGCATTGTTAGCTAGCACCTCTTGGCAGACAACACACTGTGGCAGTGGAGCATCTTCAGATCCAGTCCATGAAAATCCAAACTTTAAATAATCGTGGTCATACTTCCTTCTTTTTTCAGTCCCCCCAGGATTCCGCGGGCCTTTTTTGTGATTGTTGCGGGCTAAAATGTCTGATGTTGCGGGGGGTTTTCCAAAAAATTGCGATGAAAGTTGCGGTGTTTTTTAGGTTTTTATTGTGATTACATTGCGGGAGGAAGTGAAAGTTGCGAGAAATTGTTGCGATTTTCTCTTTTTGTGATTAAAATTGAGTGATATGTTAAATATTAAGTTATTACTGAAAAACTATTGATTTAAAAAAACAGACACTGAGAAATGGTCCTATAAACAACTTTACCAATATAAAAGATTACCAGGACTACAAAAATGCAGAAAAATAGGCTTTACTTATCCAAATGCACCTGTTGGTTCAAAAGTTAAAGTGCAGAGAACCTCACAGCACAACATGAAGTTACCTTGAAATATAATATAAATGCCTCAGCTTTCATGTAAGAAAACAAACTATTAATACTAGTTCTGTGTGCAGGCAGTCTCTCCTGAAGACTAAATTAAACAATAATTATAAACTAATAAAATAAATGGCTCAGGCTTCATAGAAGAAAAAAAACAATTTGAACAGAATCTCTCAGTATGATGCTGAAGCTGCCTAAACAATGGAAAATAAAATACCATTTTGGCAAAAATGTTGACATCCATTAATTTCTTGTATTAAGTAAAAAAATAATGTAAAGTGCACACAGTCCTTCACTGTAAACATAACACACTTTCAGTAACAGAATTTAAGCCTACATAAACACTGACTCACACATGCAGTGTTGCCAAATACTGCTGACGTTTTCCAGTCCAAAATATGTTCAAAATCCGCCAAAATGCACTTAAAACCGCCCAATCTGGCAACACTGCGCGCATGCTGCTTCTCTTGAACGTATACACGGAAGTAAGGCGGAAGGTAGTTTGTCGACGTCACCTCAAGACGACGCCAACGATTGGTCAAATTTGCAGGAAGGTTGCGGTGATTGGATATACTTGCAACACCGCCCTGAATTCGCGGGGATTGGTTGAATCGCAACATCGCGAAATCCTGGAGGGTCTGGTTTTTTGCTTGGCCCAGACTCTGTCTCCTCACTCACTGTAGCTTTAGATACTAAAAATCGATCCATTTTGTCTCTGGTAAAGGCTAGCTGAAGTTCGCTAAATGTCCGCAATAGTAACTTATTCTGGTTTATTTTTCCTCACGTTGCCCCCCCCCCCCCCCCCCCCAGAAGAACTCTGGCACCCCCCAGGGGAGGTGCGCCCCACACTTTGAAAAGCCCTGCTTTATATGAAACGCCTTACCATTCAAAAGACACGTTCTTACCATCAAATACTTTCATTCCATATTTTGTTGCTTTTTTAATTTTTTTTTTTGGTGTTTTTGTTTTTGAGTAGAGTTTTTATTTCATCCTCGGTTGGCTGAGCAAAACGCTGCGCCATTTTGTTTTTCTGTACTTGCAGTATATGAGTTGATAGCCGAGTAGTAGAGTAGCCAATCAGAGCGCACGATTGCTCATATCCAGTGAATGTGGATAGGGTAAAGGAAAATAACCAGTGATGAGGTGCTGTGATGCTGTTACCACCCTGCAGTTGATGATGATTATTATTATTATTATTATTATATAGCACATTCCAAATGCTTTACGTTCATGCTTACATTTTTGTGCATGATGTCATACTACTTATCTGTCTATGGTGACATTTCAATGTTGGAGAATGTCTGTCTGTGAAACAAGATGGTTCCTGTTATCGCTTATGTTGTAGCAGATGTAATCGGTCATTCCTCCACCAGCCTCTCTCTCTCTCTCTCTCTCTCTCTCTCTCTCTCTCTCACACACATGCATAAGAAGACAAAAAAACCTCCTCAGTCCTTAGATCTTCCCATGTTGGAAAACTTCTTGACCTCTGAAAGCACTGACGCTCGAGAGTCCTTTCATGAGCATAAAGGTTTTGTTTTTCTCTGAAAAGATGATCAACTGTGAGCTACTGCTCACTTACGTATCCCCCGCTCTTGCTTATATCAGAACGCAAGCATTCGAAGGAATAGGACACTTATTATGAATGTTGACTTCAACAAATAATGAACCCTGAAACAAGTAAGTAAAGAGCCGCGTCTCTCCCCAGGGATTTCAAACAGCATCCTGGTAAACTGTCATTTTGAAATAGCATTCTGCTTCTTGAAATGGCATCAAAATCCAACATAATGTTTCGTAAATACATTCAGTTGGTAAACAGGAAGTCGATGTGGGACAGACCTGAAAATGGTATACACGGTATAGAACCCCAAGCTGAAGCTCAGTACCAAATACCAAGCCGTTGTGATTTGTAGTTGCTGAGAAAAGTGTTACGAAAATTTAGTAAATCCACACTATATGTATACCATATAGTCTCTCACCTATGGTCATGAGCTTTGGGTAATGACCGAAAGAACAAGATCGCGGATACAAGCGGCTGAAATGAGTTTCCTTCGCAGGGTGGCTGGGCGCTCCCTTAGAGATAGGGTGAGAAGCACAGTCACTCGGGAGGAGCTCGGAGTAGAGCCGCTGCTCCTCCACATCGAGAGGAATCAGCTGAGGTGGCTCGGGCATCTTTTTCGGATGCCTCCTGGACGCCTCCCTGGGGAGGTGTTCCAGGCATGTCCCCCTGGGAGGAGGCCCCGGGGAAGATCCAGGACACGCTGGAGGGACTATGTCTCTCGGCTGGCCTGGGAACGCCTCGGTGTTCTTCCCGAGGAGCTGGCCGAGGTGTCTGGGGAAAGGGAAGTTTGGGCTTCCATGCTTAGACTGCTGCCTCCGCGACCCGGTCCCGGATAAAGCGGAAGAAGACGAGACACACTATATGTTTTTGTAAATACAGTGGTGCTTGAAAGTTTGTGAACCCTTTAGAATTTTCTATATTTCTGCATAAATATGACCCTAAAACATCATCGGATTTTCACACAAGTCCTAAAAGTAGATAAAGAGAACCCAGTTAAACACATGAGACAAAAATATTATCGTTGGTCATTTATTTATTGAGGAAAATGATCCAATATTACATATCTGTGAGTGGCAAAAGTATGTGAACCTTTGCTTTCAGTATCTGGTGTGACCCCCTTGTGCAGCAATAACTGCAACTAAACATTTCCGGTAACTATTGATCAGTCCTGCACACCGGCTTGGAGGAATTTTAGCCCGTTCCTCTGTACAGAACAGCTTCAACTCTGGGATGTTGGTGGGTTTCCTCACATGAACTGCTCGCTTCAGGTCCTTCCACAACATTTCCATTGGATTAAGATCAGGACCTTGACTTGGCCATTCCAAAACATTAACTTTATTCTTCTTTAGCCATTCTTTGGTAGAACGACTTGTGTGCTTAGGGTCGTTGTCTTGCTGCATGACCCACCTTCTCTTGAGATTCAGTTCATGGACAGATGTCCTGACATTTTCCTTTAGAATTTGCAGGTATAATTCAGAATTCATTGTTCCATCAATGATGTTAAGCCGTCCTGGCTCAGATGCAGCAAAACAGGCCCAAACCACGATACTACCACCAACATGTTTCAATGATGGGATGAGGTTCTTATGCTGGAATCCAGTGCTTTCCTTTCTCCAAACATAACGCTTCTCATTTAAACCAAAATGTTCTATTTTGGTCTCATCCGTCCACAAAACATTTTTCCAATAGCCTTCTGGCTTGTCCACGTGATCTTTAGCAAACTGCAGATGAGCAGCAATGTTCTTTTTGGAGAGCAGTGGCTTTCTCCTTGCAACCCTGCCATGCACACCATTGTTGTTCAGTGTTCTCCTGATGGTGGACTCATGAACATGAACATTAGCCATTGTGAGAGAGAGGCCTTCAGTTGCTTAGAAGTTACCCTGGGGTCCTTTTTGACCTCGCCGACTATTACACGCCTTGCTGTTGGAGTGATCTTTGTTGGTCGACCACTCCTGGGGAGGGTAACAATGGTCTTGAATTTCCTCCATTTGTACACAATCTGTCTGACTGTGGATTGGTGGAGTCCAAACTCTTTAGAGATGGTTTTGTAACCTTTTCCAGTCTGATGAGCATCAACAACGCTTTTTCTGAGGTCCTCAGAAATCTCCTTTGTTCGTGCCATGATGCACTTCCACAAACATGTGTTGTGAAGATCAGACTTTGATAGATCCCTGTTCTTTAAATAAAACAGGGTGCCCACTCACACCTGATTGTCATCCCATTGATTGAAAACACCTGATTCTAATTTCACCTTCAAATTAACTGCTAATCGTAGAGGTTCACATACTTTTGCCACTCACAGATATGTAATATTGGATCATTTTCCTCAATAAATAAATGACCAAGTATAATATTTTTGTCTCATGTGTTTAACTGGGTTCTCTTTATCTTCTTTTAGGACTTGTGTGAAAATCTGATGATGTTTTAGGTCATATTTATGCAGAAATATAGAAAATTTTAAAGGGTTCACAAACGTTCAAGCACCACTGTACATTAAGTCTGTAAACAGGAAGTTGATGTGGGACAGACCTGAAAATGGTATAGAACCCCAAACTGAAGTTTGATACCAAGTACCAAGTGGCTATGATTTGTGGTTGCTGAGAAAAAGGGTGTTTCGGACGGACGGACGGACGGAGATACAGACGGATGGACAGAAGTAAACCAGTATACCCCTCCTCCTTCGGAACGAGGGTACAATAACATTACCTTTTAAATAGCTGTTGATTATGTGGATCATCGGCTATACGAGTCCCTGAGAACGGCCTGTTACTATAGAAACGATAATATATTAAACCGATCGTGTTAATATAAACCTGTGATTTTGAATTCCAGCTTGTCAAAGTGCTGTTCTAGAAAATAAATCAACAACTCCTTGACCAATCACATTCGAGAATTCAGCAGTGATGTCGCAGTAAAAAAACTGAGCTGTGGCACGTTTTGAAAATCTGAATAACATGGGAATGAGGCATTTATTGGTGCAGAGGAAGTATTCCTTTTGAGATTTTAACGATCAATGTTGTGACTGGTGATTTTAGTCTTGGGACAGGTTTTAGACAGGAGATGCTACGTGCCAGCACATACCTCTTCATACCGTATGTACTCTCTCCATCATATCTACTGTATTTCTGGATGGATGTTATTCCTGTCTACAGTGTTTGAACTTCTATCCATGGGGCACTGCCCCCTTAGCATGCTTTCGATAAACATTTGATCAACTGATAGCTACTTGTCAAACCTGCTGCTTTAAGAGTGGTGTAAAAGGAAAAAAAAAAGATGCCATTTATTTCATCCATCACGTCACAAGTACAGCCAGCAAACTTCCTACAATTCCATGCTTCCTCATTTCTCTAAATGTGATCTTCAAATGTAAATTAAATTCTCTCACCATGAGAATCTGAAAGTAGTTTCTTATCAGATCCTTTGTAATTATTACTTATCACAGCACTGCTGAATTCTCGAATCTGATTGGCCAAAAGTTGTTGATAGACTTTCTATAACGGCTCTCCCAGCTCAGTTGGTTGAAAGCAAATGTGCTTGTACTAATATTTTCACATATCTACAGAACCAGACAAAAGTTTGGACACCACCTTCTAATTCAGTGCTTTTTCTTTATTTTGTATTAAGACACTTCTTCATGTCGGGCGGCACGGTGGTGTAGTGGTTAGCGCTGTCACCTCACAGCAAGAAGGTCCGGGTTCGAGCCCCGTGGCCGGCGAGGGCCTTTCTGTGTGGAGTTTGCATGTTCTCCCCGTGTCCGCGTGGGTTTCCTCCGGGTGCTCCGGTTTCCCCCACAGTCCAAAGACATGCAGGTTAGGTTAACTGGTGACTCTAAATTGAGCGTAGGTGTGAATGTGAGTGTGAATGGTTGTCTGTGTCTATGTGTCAGCCCTGTGATGACCTGGCGACTTGTCCAGGGTGTACCCCGCCTTTCGCCCGTAGTCAGCTGGGATAGGCTCCAGCTTGCCTGTGACCCTGTAGAACAGGATAAAGCGGCTAGAGATAATGAGATGAGACTTCATGTCTTAAAGCAGAACTGAAGTCATTTTTAAACTTGCTTTATTTCTTAATTAACGTGTTATTCAATTACGTTTTCGGTTTTAGTAACCTTATATCGTGACTCGTATTGGCAACTAATTGCAATTAAATATTATACTTATCGGCCTGTTCGGTTTTTAACCGTGTTGAATTTAGTTCGTTCGGTCCACGGCAGGCGTCGCTCATCCGCGCGATCTTCACGAGACTTGTGCGAGACTTCGAAACGTGAAGTGTCAGCCATGTGTCAGTGCCGCCATTTTGAAAACTGTTTTCCAAACGAAGTATTGCACAAAAATGGGTTTAAATGACGATTACTGCCTACTTTTTTCAAACTTTCCTGATTGCTCTCAAAACAAACAAAACTTCCGGCTTGATTACATCAGCATTCGAAAGAGGGCACGCGCGTTTTTTGACAACCCCTGTGTCTGAAATCGCTCCCTACTCACTATATAGGGCACTATATAGTGAGGACGCCATTTTGTAGTGCTGTCCGAAACCTTAGTGAGGATTATTTACACCCTATATAGTGCACTCAAAGTGTCCCACAATGTATCACGAAAAGTAGTGTACAACGATGGTCACTAACCAAAGCAATATATCCCATCATGCATTGCGGTCGCGCTGAAAGAAATCAAATTAAATGCCTTAAATTTGATTTAATAAAAGGCCACGGCAAAGAAGAAAGAAAGGATTCAGCCTTGATTTAAAAGAACTGAAAGCTGCAGGTACTTTGTATTGATTAATGTTGGAAATGCGCTCAGTATAATATGGATTTATCACAAAAACACACGCATGTATTTATTATTTTGAAACCCACCAGCCGACTGATCTGGCACGTTTTAATCGTGCGACAGTAATGACGTAAATACCGGCGCGACGGAGTAGTGTCCGAAAGTGGGTTTTTTTTATTTTACCAATGAGCTCACTGTATAGTCCTCTATATAGTAATTCCCTATATAGGGAGTAGTGAATGAGTGAGCAATTTCGGACACGGGGAACGTTGGCAGATGTCGGTCACTTTGATTTCCGCTGTACGTTTTACTTCCGTCCTACGATGTCTCGCACAGGTCTCAGCGAATCTCATTTACGCCCATTGCTTTGACATATGGACTGATGTATTACAGAGCATATTTCAAACACTCATAACTTGCTATAGCAGCGACAAAATAGCGATCAAAAATGCATTCTGATATTTAATAAAATGAGAGAAATAGAATTTTGATGATAAAAAATTTGCCTTCAGTTCCCCTTTACAGTAATGATCGGTGTCGTTTCTCTTTACTTAGTTGCTCGGTTCTTGACATAATATGGATTACTGCAGTTGTGGTGTTGAATAGGGCTGTTTACTGTGTTTTTATTACTTACAATTGACTGATTTCAAACGCATTAAGAAGGCAAGAAATTGCACTAATTATCTTTTGATGAGGCACACCTGTTAATTGTAAAGCATTCCAGGTGACTCCCTCATGAAGCTGGTTAAGATAATGACGATAGTGTGTAAAGCGTCATCAGGGTAAACACTGGATACAATGAAGAATCTAAAATGTATGAAGAAATATTTTATCACACAATTTCCTATCTGTTCCGGATGTTATTTCAGAGTTGTGAGGTCTTCAGTATTGTTCTACAATGTAGTAGGAAATACAAAATACAGAAAAACCTGTGAATGAGTAGGCGTGTACAAACGTTTGACTGGTCCTGGATATGAAAAGGCTGATTCATAGGTTGCAGACACGTAACATGAACAGAATTTTCAAAACATTTTCTGTGAAGAGACATTCATTCATTTAGGATTTAAGGAAGGAGTCTCCAGTGTCAGTGCTTGAAACTGAAATAGTAAGAGAAATACCTGTTGAGGGTGTATGCATTTGTGCTCTTTTTTTTTTTGTAACTTTATTTATTTCTGTTGCTATGAATAGAATAGAATAGAATAGAATGCCTTTATTATGATCACACCTAGTCATCCACACTCGCACCTGATGGCTTTGATGGAAGAAACACCAAAGTGTTAGTAGATGGCTTAGCAGCACTCATGTCTCCGACACGCATGCTTAGACAGTAGGTATCTCTCAAAATCTTTTACAGTATTCTGCACTGAAGCCAACAGAATGTTTGTGTGTGTGTTTTGAATATGACTGTGAACTGCCAAACAGGAACTGACCCTTGACCATTATCTCATCAGTAACTCCCGCTGTCCTTCGTTATCCCTTACAAGCACATGTACGTACACACACCCTTATCTCTGTCGTGTTTAATCCATAACTGTCATCATCAGCCCGAATCTCTCGTCCTGTCCCAGAAGACGATGCACTTTAAAGGTAGACTGCTTTTCAGATTTTCCAAGTGTAGGTCATAAAAAGGATTTTCCCTGACATTTTAATTATTTTTGTTTAGTGGACCGAAAGCTACTGAATTCGGATCACAGACTTCCAATTTTATTAGTTTTTTAAAAAAACAGAACAATTCATGAATTTATCGCCACGTGGCCCGAAATTCTCCGCTAATTTTTCCTGCTTCACCATGACCCGATTCAAGATACTACGTCATGCATGACGTGGTGGGCTTTCTCTGTTTGTGCAAGGCAAACAATTGTGGGATACAAATTTGAAACAGGAGAGAAAAATGGAGGATGTGAGTGTGCGAATGAAACGTGAAAGACCGACTACAGTAACGGAAAGAAAGCAAGAAGAAAAGATGTTATGTTATATACGAAGGAAAGGAAACGCAGGACCAAACTAATAAATATCGTAGTCTGGCTAACGCGACAAAGCTCTCCAAGCTATTGGTCTGGCCAAGATATTAAGCCCAACCGTTTCCCAGAGCACGTGGTTGACCCGCCTCCCTGAAATGCCTCAGTTTGCTACTGGTCGAAGCCAGAAAAGGCTGTGACGAAGCTTAAACCAATCACATCACTCTTTCCTCTGACGTATGCGACGCGACGGGGCTAACTGGTAGATTAAACTCTTACCGAAGCCGGTCGGGAGCAAGGCGAAAACGTCCTTCCTTTCAATAAATACCTCCAGGGCTGCTCTTTGCTCCGTTTTCAATGAGAACTTCCCGTTGAATGCTTTCAATACAGCATCTATGCGTAATAAATGCGGAAGCGTGAATGAAGCGCTTCCGGCATAGATTCTGTAAACAATCTATGGCTTCTGGTCGCAGTTCTACTACGTCACTGCCTTGAACACGCCTCTACCCAGGGCCGTTGGAGATGCTCAAAGTTGATTGGTTCCCGATTTTTCGGGAGCTTGGAAGAGCTGGAGATAGCTTGCCTTGCCAGACTAAGCTCGCAACAGGCCCTCGTGTTGCGTCACGCTTAGGATGGGCGGGCCCAGGCTATAAATATCGGCGCTCAGGGAGCACCTCGGTGTGATCAGCTGTTCGTTTAGCGACAGAATGATGGAACCGTCAGTGCACGCTCAAAGGGAAACCTGTACAGTAGATGGCAGTAATGCAACACTGTGGATGCCAGCTGCCGTAAAGCCAAAAACAAGAAGAAGCAGAAGGTGGTAAACCTGCGCATGCGCACACGGACTTCCTCTGTCTGCTCATACTTGCCAACTTTTCAAAATTCTCATGCGGGAGAAAAGTGCGTGAACGACATTTTCAATTGGCCGAGGGTCTGATGCGCGGTTGAAATGATAAAAACAGTGGATCCCAATTCATTGCAAGCCATTTGAAATTTATACAATTAAAGAGTTTTTGAATTGTTGATATTGTTCTATCAATTACTATAGGTTATGGGATTCGTGTTTTAGGCATGAGAGAGCTCAGAGTGAAAAATCTGAAATAATACTCATCTTGAATTTTAATATAATAACAATGAAAGGGACGTCTTAAATCAGATTTTGAGCTGAAAAATCTCATGCCTGAATATTGTATCCATACAGAGACCCACAGAAAATAACACAAGTGATGCTTTAGAAGAATGTTTATCATTTCTTCAAATAGTCACAGTGAATGAAAGTATTATTGGATTGCATCGAATGTGTTTTCCTTCTGTAAGCTCATGTAAAAATACAGAGAACTATAATATCATATATAAATTAAATTTTCATAAGATTTAACCAAAATAGTAACAACTCAATTAAATAAATACTGCACTGTCTTAGTACGACTAAAATGCATCTCTCTCACTAAACACTTTCCAACAGAATTTTTAAAAAGCGCAAGAAATCCTATCAAAATCCTCTCGGAATGCATCAAAGGAATTTGCTCATTTGCAAACGTTGACTGAAAGTTTTCAAACAAAATTTAAAAATGGCACTATAAATACTACCATACTATCAAAATACAACCCCGATTCCAAAAAAGTTGGGACAAAGTACAAATTGTAAATAAAAACGGAATGCAATAATTTACAAATCTCAAAAGCTGATATTGTATTCACAATAGAACATAGACAACATATCAAATGTCGAAAGTGAGACATTTTGAAATTTCATGCCAAATATTGGCTCATTTGAAATTTCATGACAGCAACACATCTCAAAAAAGTTGGGACAGGGGCAATAAGAGGCTGGAAAAGTTAAAGGTACAAAAAAGGAACAGCTGGAGGACCAAATTGCAACTCATTAGGTCAATTGGCAATAGGTCATTAACATGACTGGGTATAAAAAGAGCATCTTGGAGTGGCAGCGGCTCTCAGAAGTAAAGATGGGAAGAGGATCACCAATCCCCCTAATTCTGCGCCGACAAATAGTGGAGCAATATCAGAAAGGAGTTCGACAGTGTAAAATTGCAAAGAGTTTGAACATATCATCATCTACAGTGCATAATATCATCAAAAGATTCAGAGAATCTGGAAGAATCTCTGTGCGTAAGGGTCAAGGCCGGAAAACCATGCTGGGTGCCCGTGATCTTCGGGCCCTTAGACGGCACTGCATCACATACAGGCATGCTTCTGTATTGGAAATCACAAAATGGGCTCAGGAATATTTCCAGAGAACATTATCTGTGAACACAATTCACCGTGCCATCCGCCGTTGCCAGCTAAAACTCTATAGTTCAAAGAAGAAGCCGTATCTAAACATGATCCAGAAGAGCAGACGTCTTCTCTGGGCCAAGGCTCATTTAAAATGGACTGTGGCAAAGTGGAAAACTGTTCTGTGGTCAGACGAATCAAAATTTGAAGTTCTTTATGGAAATCAGGGACGCCGTGTCATTCGGACTAAAGAGGAGAAGGACGACCCAAGTTGTTATCGGCGCTCAGTTCAGAAGCCTGCATCTCTGATGGTATGGGGTTGCATTAGTGCGTGTGGCATGGGCAGCTTACACATCTGGAAAGACACCATCAATGCTGAAAGGTATATCCAGGTTCTAGAGCAATATATGCTCCCATCCAGACGACGTCTCTTTCAGGGAAGACCTTGCATTTTCCAACATGACAATGCCAAACCACATACTGCATCAATTACAGCATCATGGCTGCGTAGAAGAAGGGTCCGGGTACTGAACTGGCCAGCCTGCAGTCCAGATCTTTCACCCATAGAAAACATTTGGCGCATCATAAAACGGAAGATACGACAAAAAAGACCTAAGACAGTTGAGCAACTAGAATCCTACATTAGACAAGAATGGGTTAACATTCCTATCCCTAAACTTGAGCAACTTGTCTCCTCAGTCCCCAGACGTTTACAGACTGTTGTAAAGAGAAAAGGGGATGTCTCACAGTGGTAAACATGGTCCCAACTTTTTTGAGATGTGTTGTTGTCATGAAATTTAAAATCACCTAATTTTTCTCTTTAAATGATACGTTTTCTCAGTTTAAACATTTGATATGTCATCTATGTTCTATTCTGAATAAAATATGGAATTTTGAAACTTCCACATCATTGCATTCCGTTTTTATTTACAATTTGTACTTTGTCCCAACTTTTTTGGAATCGGGGTTGTACATTGTCATGCAAAATTTCACTAAACACTTTAGAAGTTGTACAGTTTGTTTCTGAAATGCTATGGAAGACTAGTTTAATTTTACACTCAAATGTCCATTATATTCTGATTTAAGGTATCTTTACCTTAAAAATGTGTAACTGGCTGGTCGAGCATTTGCTTATCCATGGAAATTCATTCTCCCATGCATCCTGATATTTGCATTCATATTTTTGCCGTTTGGTATTGGGTTTAGAGGCCATGATGAATGACTGCTTGTAAAAAAAATGTCAGACAGCCTGGGTGAATCCTACATTACGGAAGTGACTGTCCTTCTGTTCGTTGGTTGGTTAAAAATCAGTTGACGTCAGCAGTGTTTCTCATACGATTCTGATTGGACATAATCGGGAGTATTTTTAACTTGGCGGTAAGGATTTCCCAAAACCGGGAGATTTTCCAGTTTTTAACAAATACGATCGGGAGGCGGGAGACGGAGGCTAAAATCGGGAGCCTGTATGGTCTGCTTGACTACATGAAGCGAGCGATTTCATGCACATTATTATATTATTAAACATCCACACATAGCATCTGCCTGAACTTCCTCCAAACACAGCTGGGCTTGACTGTACACTAGGGTATATTTATTATTAAATTTGTATTAATTAACAATTATAATTATTATTACAACAATTGTTAAGCAATTTGTTATATAAAAGTACTTTACACATCTTTCAATGAATTTATTTTATAATCATGATTTATTTATTTAATATACGTGTATTTATCAAAAGTGAGGTGATGTAGCCTGGCTAACGCAACTTCAAAGCTCTCCGAGCTATTGGTCTGGCCAAGATATTAAGCCCAACCGTTTCCCAGAGCCCGTGGTTGACCCGCCTCCCTGAAATGCCTCAGTTTGCTACTGGTCGAAGCCAGAAAAGGCTGTGACGAAGCTTAAACCAATCACATCACTCTTTCCTCTGACGTACGTGACGCGACGGGGCTAACTGGTAGATTAAACTCTTACCGAAGCCGGTCGGGAGCAAGGCGAAAACGTCCTTCCTTTCAATAAATACCTCCAGGGCTGCTCTTTGCTCCGTTTTCAATGAGAACTTGCTCCATGTTCGTAATGTTTCTAGTGAATGAAGCGCTTCCGGCATAGATTCTGTAAACAATCTATGGCTTCCGGTCGCAGTTCTACTACGTCACTGCCTTGAACACGCCTCTACCCAGGGCCGTTGGAGATGCTCAAAGTTGATTGGCTCCCGATTTTTCGGGAGCTTGGAAGAGCTGTAGATAGCTTGCCTGGCCAGACTAAGCTCGCAACAGGCCCTCGTGCGGGCCCAGGCTAGAGGTTTTTGCATGATCCAATAAAAATAACTTCAAAAAAGTAATATATGAGTAAAAGTTCACCAAATGCAACATCAGGAAAGTAGAAATTTTGAAAACACTTTCACAGTCATAACCCTACGGTACACACAATACTGTAAAGCTCTTGAACAGACTTTACATACATGAAGTGTGAGTTCTTGGGGGCGTCGTGGCTCAGGTGGATGGGGCGCCGTGCCGTGGATCCGGGGACCCGGGTTCGATTCCGACCCGAGGTCATTTCCCGGTCCCTCCCCGTCTCTCTCTCCCGCTCATTTCCTGTCTCTACACTGTCCTGTCCAATAGAGGTGCAAAAAGCCCAAAAAAATATCTTTAAAAAAAAAGAAGTGTGAGTTCTTTAGGCCAGTATACAGACGGGAAATTAAAAAAAAAAAGATTAACTGACTGTGTGAAATAATTTCCTAATTGCTATACGTCCCGAAAATGTACACCGAGATCAGAAGAATACAAACATATATCATTTTGGTCTAATATTGATTTTTATTCTCAAAATATAAACATGCTATAAATAATACACGAATAATAGAGAGAGAGAGAGAGAGAGAGCATTCAGCTTTAAATTTAGCATCCGGGACATTTAACCATCTTAAGTAAACAAAAACTGGAAAGTATATGGTGGACATAAAGTTAATACTGCCAAGAAGTAATTTAAATTGAGCTTGTAAACCGAGCTTTTTGTTTCTTCCTGCAGGTTTTTGTGTCTGCTGTCTCTGGGAAACATTTGTTGCTTTGCCTGACATTGAATTTAGGAAGAACAAACCTACTTCAGAGAATTTGTGACCTTTTTAAACAACAATCTCCTCTTTTTCTGAAGTAGTTTTGTCACATTTGGGGCCTTTATTTCTCTACATGGTGGCTAGTTGGCGCTAGCTTGCTTGTGAGTCCCTGGCTAAGTTTCTTCTCCCTCAGTCTGTAGAGTAGAAAGCACAAAAAAAAAAAAAGGTTAAAATGTAAGATTTGCTCCTGCTCTGGAATAAAGGACAAAACTAGAAAAGTATTTTATCAAATAACATAAATACAAATGATCAGTATTTTAATCAAACTATCTGAATCATGATTGCTAACATCACGTTGTGTGTGTTTATGCTAACGTGGGCCAGGTACATGCTAGCTAGTTAGCTAGCTCCTGAATCCTGAAGTTTCCATCAATGAAGAGTTTATAACATCAATGAAACTGACTTCATGTTAAAACTGTTAATGTTATAGTCAGGCTGTCTGTTGTTGCCCAAATGAGGATGGGTTCCCTTTTGAGTCTGGTTCCTCTCGAGGTTTCTTCCTCATGTCGTCTGAGGGAGTTTTTCCTTGCCACCGTCGCCACAGGCTTGCTCACTGGGGATAGATTAGGGATAAAATTAGCTCATGTTTTAAGTCGTTCAAATTCTGTAAAGCTGCTTTGCGACAGTGTTTATTGTTAAAAGCGCTATACAAATAAACTTGACTTGAATCATATTTTATTGTGGATTAGAGGTGTAAATTTTCTTAAAAAAATAGTTTTGAAGATTAATATTTAGTCCCAGAGACGGTTCAAAATAAGTCCTCATTTTAATTTTTAATCTCCGTTTGGTTTTCATTTATTTGCTCGCAACATTTATTTCTTGTCACTGTTAATTCGCTGGATTTTGCAGTTCTTAGGTTTATGTAGTTAGGATCAGTTCAGAATGGTGGATTAATGATGACGTCCCTGTTCAGGCCACAGGGCAGACTCGTGCCCCTTTCCCACCAAAGCAGTTCCAGGGCTGGTTCGGGGCCAGTGCTTAGTTTGGAACCGGGTTTTCTGTTTCCACTGACAAAGAACTGGCTCTGGGGCCAGAAAAACCAGTTCCAGGCTAGCACCAACTCTCTGCTGGGCCAGAGGAAAGAACCGCTTACGTCAGCGGGGGGGCGGAGTTGTTAAGACCAACAACAATTGCAAGACCGCGAAAGGTCGCCATTTTTAAGCGCCGAGAAGCAGCAGCTGTACAAACGCGAAGTCATCCATTATTGTTGTTGTTGTTGCTGCTGCTTCTTCTTCTCTGTGTTGTTGTTGCTGCTTCGATATTCGCGCCAAGGTTTATGCAAACGCAGCGACGTAACTGACGTATACAGCGACGTAATGACATGGCTCCCCTTAGCACCGCGAGCTATGGAAAAGCAAACTGGTTCTCAGCTGGCTCGCAAGTTGAACGAGTTGTGAACCTGAACCAGCCCCGGCCCCGAACCAGCCCTGGAACTGATTTGGTGGAAAAGGGGTATCAGAGAAGCAGCCTTGGGCCCAAAGGGTCGCTGGTTTGATTCCCTGGTCTGGCAGGAAAAATATGAAGGGAATTGAATGAATGAATGAATGAATGAATGAGCAGCACTTTCCCCTCCCTCTGTATCATGGTTGAAGTGCCCTTGAGCAAGACACCGAACCCATAACTTCTCCCCGGGCGCTGTAGCACAGCTGCCCACTGCTCTGGGTATGCGTGTGTGCTCATTGCTCATGCGTGTGTTCACTGTTTCAGATGGGTTAAATGCGGAGGAGGAATTTCACCGTGCTTGAGTGTACATGTGACAAATAAAGGTGGCTTCTTCTTTTGTTCACTCTGTTTGCAATTCAGCATCCAAAAAAAAAAAATCCTTCCTCGAAAGGCTAAAGTCGGGTATGCTAAAATAATCCGACTGTCTGAATACAGCCAGTTAAACCCAAACTCTGAGGAGGAGGCTAACTCTGAGGAGAAAACAAAACACTATAATTTATCCAGACGTGTGTGTGTGTCTGTGTGTGTGTATATATATGGATAACGCAATGCAAATTAAAACCTGTTGTTATTCCCTGCCAATAAGAACATGGAGAGCATTTTGCACAGCTAAACCTGGAAGCTTGATCCCAACTCTGCGGTGCACCTCTTCCCTGAACGGCGCATGACAACACATCTACAGTTTCATCTTTATATTGTTTGATACCAGGCAACTTATCTCACACAAAATTCGCTCTTGGAGTTCATTCTTTCACACATCAGATGTGATATGCGAATGTGCTTTTACTGTAGATGTGTTATTTTTGACTTGGCAGGCTGCATAGTGTAGACACTTTCACACAAATGTAGAAAAAGTAGGTTTATAAAATGGACCTTGCACTGCGTAGAACAAAGACTAATCCAAAGTTCAGTGTTTTTTTTCTTTTTATTTACATTTGTGTTATTTTACTCTTGGCAAATGAAACCTCAAACCCAACCCACCTCCAAAGTTCAACTCATCACGTGAAGTTTATACCACAGCACTGTGGAATTCTCAAATGTGATTATTCAGGTGTTGAAGATGTTGACTGACTTCCTATAACAGCAGCTCTGACGGTAGTTTCGGCTGCAGCGTTTATATTAATCTACTCGTTCTAACGTTATCTTTTCTGTAGTATAGAGATCTTGCAGTCACGTGACCGGAAAGTTAACAGCCGCCATCTTGTCGGCAAACAACACAGCTGAATACTGCTGCACTCGTGTACAGAATGGATCAATTTCAACCGACGGATTACACGGCTCATTTTTCTAATG
This sequence comes from Neoarius graeffei, assembly GCF_027579695.1. NCBI lineage: Eukaryota > Metazoa > Chordata > Actinopteri > Siluriformes > Ariidae > Neoarius > Neoarius graeffei. The sequence continues at coordinate 75,207,710 of NC_083579.1, forward strand.
AACAGATAACTAGATATGTCTAAAATAAACGATCTACAGATTAGTGACCCTTATGGCTTACCGGACGTAGTTTTCACGACCGTGTCAGTGGATGTTGAACTGCCAGAGGTGGAATACCCGGACGTGTATAATTACCTCATCAACTTTCCCTCGCTGTTCAGTGGCGAAGCACTGCGTGCTTATAAATCTTTGGACAGTTATCTTTACAGAAATTCAGGATTTGTCAGCCCCCCTAAGATGTGGCATCTTGTAAAGAAGAAAATAACAATCCTCATTGGACGGGTAAGTCACTTAAGTATTGAGCACTAGAACTGATGCTAGATATATCAGTAGTATCTAGCATAGCACTGACCAGCCGATTATGGTTGAATCATACATGGCATATATATTTATTTATAAATCCTTATAAGGATTTATTCTTATATTTATAAGGATTTACTACTAAGACAGTGGTAAATTCTTATAAGTTCTCTACTGTTTTTTTTCGTACCACACCGCTAAAGACCCGATCCACCCCCCCGCCCCAACCCTTTTCTCAGGCTCCCGCTTCCCGGAATTTTTTATTAGAGCAAGTCATAAACTTATGCTGCAAATAACCACATGGATATACTGAAATAAATACATGACGAACCTGAGATGAAATGTTCACTGCACAGGCGCCAGTGATCGTTCCTTCCAGTCGGTACCCATGCCTTGTTCTTGTTGTTTGGATCAGCCCGGCCGATAGCAGCAATCCATTTTGCGCGCCTGTCAGGGTCCCATGGCAGCCTATGAAACTAACTTCCTGTTTTCTGACCTCTCCTGTTGTGGCATTTATATGCCATGCAACTCTCCGGCATTGTGGCACGGTAATATTTGAATATTTCGGCGGAAAATAATGAAAGTCAGTGTCGGAAAGATGGCGGAAATATGGCGTTTAACCAACAAGATGGCGTTTGTCTACAATCTGGAGCGGATGTGACGTCACATGCAAGTGCTCCATACACTCGCTGGCCACTTTATTAAGTCAAGTTTATTTGTATAGCGCTTTTAACAATAGACATTGTCACAAAGCAGCTTTACAGAATTTAAATGACTTTAAGCATGAGCTAATTTTATCCCTAATCTATCTAGCAAGCCTGTGGTGATGGTGGCAAGGAAGAACTCACTCAGACGACACGAGGAAGAAACCTCGAGAGGAACCAGACTCAAAAGGGAACCCATCCTCATCTGGGTGATAACAGATAGCGTGATTATAAATAACTCGCTTCTATAGCAGTGTCCTGTAGAGTCACGAAGTATAACTGTGTGTAATCAGGAAATTCATTATAGTTTTCACATGAAGTCTGTTTTGTTGAGGTTATAAACTGTTCGTTGATGAAGACTTGAGTGCAAAACTGTTCATGACAACTGCAGTCCTCAGCCATAAATGTATTACTGTAAGTGTCCAGAGCATCTTCCAAGTGCGACTTTCGACTATCCATATGGGGTCGTCCTCCACAGGAGTGATGTGATGAGACTCCAGCCAGAAGTAGGGCATCAGGATGGATCAGGCAGGTCCGAAGAGCAGGAGAGATCAGCGTCACTGGTGTCTCGGGATGGACATGTAACTCAACAGAGAGGGACGGACAGAAAGAAGAGACGGGACGGGGGGGAGGCGAACACAGGTTGTTAGGTATGCCCAATGTCACCTGAAGAGTAAGAACAGTATACATTTTGCGCTGAGTGTGAGCAGGGACTCCAGCAAGACTAACTATGACAGCATAACTAAAAGAGGAGAGCCAGAAGGTAACACAGGCATGAGGAAGCCCCGGGACATAAAGCAGCAGCCACTACACCATGAACAAACCCGAGTGAGAGGTGTGTGTGTGTGTGTGTGTGTGTGTGTGTGTGTGTGTGTGTGTGTGTCAGCATCCATGCATCATTTTACCAGAACACACTATGCCTGAGGATCCTCCAGATCTCCTCCTTTACCTAATAAAAACTATTAACAAGGTCTTGACTAAACAGATATGTTTTCAGCCTAAACTTAAACACTGAGACTGTGTCCAAGTCCTGAACACTACTTGGAAGACTGTTCCATAACTGCGGGGCTTTGTAAGGAAAGGAACACCCGTACACCTGCTGTTTGATACAGCTCTCTAATCAGCTGATCCCTTGACAGCAACACAATGCGTAAAATGACGCAGATACAAATCAAGCACTTCGGATGATGTTCGCAATGTTCAAACATCAGAATAGGAAAAAAATTGTGATCTCAAAGTGTGACTTTCTTTCACTGTGGCATCATGGGTGTTGGTTTGAGCTAGCCTGGGAAATCCCATGCTGCTTTGCACAATCGTTCCGATCTGAAAAGACAGCATGGAAACTATGGTCTAAAGGCTCGCCTGAGTTAGGGAGCCAATCAGAGAGTGGGGAGGGGTGGAAAGATGATGACGCGTATTACTTGACAAACGGAAGCTTGTAGTTTATTTGGGACTGTTTACGGATCACATTTAACATGGCGGCGAGCGATACGAACCAAACTTTCGATCAAGCTTTAGACACTGTTCTGAATAGTTTAGAGCGAAAGTTTGTTTTAAAAAAAGAACAGCGTTTGGCGTTACAGTCTTTCTTCGTCGCTCTAACTACGTCACCGGGTACAACTGCCATGATTGGCCATGGGCTACGTATACGCCAAATGATAGACATTCGCAACGTCCAATAAACGGCCGTTGACAATCGTAAACCACACCTCCCCTACGAGAAATTCAGTAGGCGGATTCCAGACCATATTTCACTTGTGATATGGTCTGGTGTTAACCAGACTAGGTTTGAGCCAGATGAGCACGAGGTTTGAGTAGTTCAGAAACTGCTGATCTCTTGGGGTTTTCACACACAACAAACAGTCTCGAGTTTGCACAGAATGGTGCAAAAAACAAACAAAAAAAACACTGAGTGAGTGAGCGAGCAAGTGACAGTTCTGTGGGTGGAAACAAACGCCTTGTTGATGAGCGAGATCAGAGGAAAATGGCCAGATTCAAGGTGGTTCGAGCTGCCGGGAAGGATGTAGTAACTCATATAATCACTCATTACAACTGTGGTGAGCAGAAAAGCATCTCGGCATGCAACAGCAGAAGAACGCTTTGGGTTTCACTCCTGCAGCCAAGAACAGGAGTGTTAGGCTACGTTCACACTGCAGGCTGAAGTGACTCAAATCCGATCTTTTCGCCCATATGTGACCTGTATCTGATCTTTTATTGACAATATGAACGACACAGATCCGATTTTTTTCAAATCCGACCCAGGCCGTTTGGATATGTGGTCCTAATTCCGATTCCTATCCGCTCTTTTCATATGCGACTTCAGTCTGAACCGCCAGGTCGCATTCATCCGACTTACACGTCATCAACAAGCCACAAACGTCACTATTCTGCGCTGAAGTAGGCGGCGGGTCTCTCAAAAAAAGTTACAACAACATGGCGCATAATCACGGGCGCAGATAGAGGGTGGGACGGGTGGGATTCGTCCCACCCAGATTTAAATTCACCTCGTTCGGTCCCCCCCACTTATAGGGAGGAAAAAACGTCTATGCTGTCTTTCTTTGCATAAGGCAAACCTCACGGAAAAATCAAAAGACTAATTACCATTCGGTTTATTGAGGTGCACAGCAGTGTATACATAGTTGCAACAACTCACATAAAACAAAACAAAGACTGATATTCGGTTGGTTGAGCTGCGCAGACTGCACAGGTTGCGAGCTCGAGCTTGGTTGCTATGGTAACCCACAAGAAGTTTGACAGGCATATCGGGGTTGGGGTTGGTTTGCTGGCAGCTTTGTCCCCCCCAGTTCAAAAAACGTATCTGCGCCCCTGCGCATGACATCAATGCGAGGGACGCTTCGGGCTGTGAAGGTTCTGAATCTTCTCAATGGAAGGACGCAGAGGTTAGGGAGCTGATTTCCATTTGGGGGGATGCAGCTATTCAAGCTAGATTGGATGGGTCATACCGCAACCGGGCGGTTTTACTTCCGTAAACACTGGCCATGCTCACTGCGTGTGACTTCGTCGTATCCTGCAATGCGCATGCGGAACACTTTTAGGTCGCTTTTCGTTCATACTGAGGATCGCATACAAGTCGCATATATTTGTTAATGTGAACGACCTCACAAAAAAATCGGATTTCACAAAAAAATCAGAATTGAGCATTAAGCCTTGCAGTGTGAACGTAGCGTTAGAATCAAGAACAAGTTCCTGTTAAAGTGGCCAGTGAGTGTAACTTGCACAGGGACTGATACGGAGGATATGCCACATAAACAGATTAATAAGCGTTTGTAATTGTTGATCGGGTGAAGTTTAGCGTAAAGAGATGTTTAAGGAGTCTCAAAGCTGTAACGTGAAGTTTTCAGAGGACTTACTTTACGCTTTGCTCTTGGTTGGTAACATGACAATCTGTGCTTTTTTTTTTTTTTGGCTTATAAATTCTAAGAGAGAGAAATAAGAGAAGCTTGTGAAGGAATGACTGTTTTTGTTTGTTTATTTGGAATGATGTATTTTGCAGATGTTTCACAACATAACTATAAACAGATTAAAAATTAGAACATCTTGTTATTTAATCATTGATTTTTTTTTTTAAATAATCCCCCCCCCCCAAGTACAATAATGAGGCTGTCCACATTTATTTCCTCTTTGCCACTTAATAATCCTTTGGAACAGACTAAAAAGGTTCTCAGTTAAACTCTAAGGACAGCTGTGGAAAAGGAAATTGGAAAAATCCAGTATGAGCTTAAACGAGTTAAGGATTACCATGTGAGGCGCTCGGTGAGGTTGAGAACAGCCTTCTCACAACTTCCTAACTTTCTGCAACGAATGTTAAGCTTAGCACAAGGCCAGGGCTTGCAGAAAGGAGCGTTTTGTAGAAAAACAGGTTGCACTTATTGCTCCCTCCACCTCCTTCCTGGATGTTTATGAAGACAAAATGATTAATTTGTTTTTCCCAGTGTGTGTGGAACAGAGGTCTATAACTGGCGTGATGCACTGCAATGTCAAGCAGAGGTTTTACCAGATTTTTAACTTCAACTGGTGCATCACGTGACTCATCATGCTAGTTAATCCTGCTGTGTTTGTCAACAGTTACGTGATTGCCATCCCAGCAAATCAGCCCTCGGTTTCATAGGCACGTACACACCGTGACCTTGTGCAGAGAGTGCTTTTCACTGTGGGAAACCTTACACCGCCCTCCCGTATCCTCTGCCAGTGCCGCAACACTCTTTCCACAGTCTGGAGATGAAATGTAGACAGTGGAGAGATTGGAAGAACTCTCCTTAAAGTTGCCATAAGTAACCTTAGATGTGCTCTGCCAAAGTGGTGCAGCTAAGTAAAGAAAGTGGTGCATGTACAACTGTATGGACAGACACACTGTTTTTTTAAATTCCAGTGCATTGCTTAGTTTAATGAGGATCATTAGCTAAAGAAGGAGACGGACAGATTCTTTCTCATGTTCGTTCTCTAACCTGCGATGCACTTTTGCAGTGAAGCTATTTTCTAAGGTTATCCATGTTCTTCCGGACAAATCACATTCTCTGGATATTTAACAGTTATTCCACGAAATCGAGTCGTACATGAGCTGATAGCTGATGAGGTGCGTAGCACTGAGTTGTCTATAATCTGTGTTCGATGAGAGTGGAATAACTTTTTGTTGTTTTTTTTGTTTTCTATCCACATTCACTGGATTTTGAGAAACGGAGCATTTTAATTTTTTGCAAATTCGATAAATAAAAACTTTATACAAAATGTCCGACAAAATAATTTCCGCTTAGAATGTAAAAAAACCTTTGAAATGACAGGAACAATTTGTGAAAAATGCTATAATAATAATTCTTGAAAAATAAGGGGGCAGCACGGTGGTGTAGTGGTTAGCGCTGTCGCCTCACAGCAAGAAGGTCCGGGTTCGAGCCCCGTGGCCGGCGAGGGCCTTTCTGTGTGGAGTTTGCATGTTCTCCCCGTGTCCGTGTGGGTTTCCTCCGGGTGCTCCGGTTTCCCCCACAGTCCAAAGACATGCAGGTTAGGTTAACTGGTGACTCTAAATTGACCGTAGGTGTGAATGTGAATGGTTGTCTGTGTCTATTGCCGCTTTTCTACTACAAACGCGGCTGAGTCGGGCTGAGCCGTGCCGTGCTGAGTCGGGCTGAGCGGGGCTGTTGGAGTTGCATTTCGACTACAACCGCGCTGAACCGTGCTGGCTGGAAGTGGGTGGACACATTGGGTGGAGTTAGCGAAAGTGGGTGGACGTCAGGTGATGTCGTTAAGCAGCGCAAACAGTGACATCAGTGAGCTTTTAAGCGGTAGTCTCACGACCCGAATAGTAAACAATAAACATGGAGGACATGGAGTCGTTAGTGTTGCTGGTCTTGGTGCTGTGGCTTGTTGTCACCGACAACGCGGACAGATGCTGGCAAGAGCGTATAGATGAGGCGAGGCGCATAAGGCTTCAGAAATTCTCGTAATTCGTAATTCTTCTTCTTCCGGGTTTGCGGTGTTTACAGATCCCAGCGTGCTCGCGGGGCGTGTGTGGGCATGTGAGGACACTCCTCCTCACCAATCAGTGCACAGGGGAGTGTCTGCTCACGCCCCCAGCCTCACTCGGCACGGTTTGGCTCGCTTCAGCCCCACTCCAAAACCGTGCGAGTTTTAGGGGCTAAGCAGGGCTGAAGCGAGCTGAGTCGTGCTGGTTTTTGGTAGTCGAAACGGGAGCCGTGTCGGGCTGAAGTGAGCTGAAGCGAGCTGAAAAAGGGTAGTGGAAAAGGGCCATATGTGTCAGCCCTGTGATGACCTGGCGACTTGTCCAGGGTGTACCCCGCCTTTCGCCCGTAGTCAGCTGGGATAGGATCCAGCTTGCCTGCGACCCTGTAGAACAGGATAAAGCAGCTAGAAATGATGAGATGAGGTGAAATAAAAATAAGATGCGTTCTTACCATCAGATATTTTAATTCCATATTTTGTTGCTTTTTTTTTTGTGTATTTTTTTGGGTTTTGTTTTCGAGTAGAGTTTTTATTTCATCCTCGGTTGATTCAGCAACGTGCTCCGTCACTACTTTCTTCTTCTTCTTTAGGTTTTTTTTTTCTTTTGGCAGTTGGCAAATCAACTTTAAGGTGAATTACTGCCACCGACTGGGCTGGAGTGTGGAACAGGCGATATTGGGGGACACACACAACTATATTCTTTCACTATTTCTGTTTCTTTTAAATACTTGATAACAAAATGATACATCTGGCTTGATATGGTCTGCCATTTTGTTTTTCTCTACTCATGGTATATGAGCTGATAGCCTAGTGGTACTGTAGAGTAGCCAGTCAGAGCGTGCGATTGCTCATATCCAGTGAATGTAGATGAATGTAGATAATATAATATATGCACAACTAATGCACATGACCTCACATTAATCACACTTCCTGCAAAATAATTATTCAGTTTGAATTTTACTTGTCAGAAGGAATAAACAGCCAACCTTCTCTATAAATGTAAATAAAAACCCTTGTTTAGCAACTGCTCAAGTACTTGTCAGTCATGGATTTAATGCAGATGGTCACGTTTCAGACTTCAGTGTTTTTGTGGGTTTCAGTTCACTAGGGAATTGTAACGTTCAGAGTGTTTGTGGTGGCTGGTCAAGTCAGGTTGAAGTCTCCGCTGTTGCTGACCTACAGTATATAATACTCTGTATAGAAGAGGCTGTATGTAAGGAATAAATCATGATGGGGGCATGCGATTATAGGAAAATAATCAACTAAGGGGGTGGTGTCATGTGGCCCGATGTAAAGTGGAGTTCTGTTAGTGAGCAGGTAATAATTGCAAAATAAACCCTGGTAAGGGTGATGCAGGACCCAGATTCAAAGCAGAGGGGTTTCGAAACACCTTGAAGGAGGTTTTTTTTTTCTTCCTCCTCAGTAATGTCCAGCTCCTTAATAAAGAACTCAATAATTTGACAAACTGTTGATTTCAAAAATGATTTTACTGATTTAAAAATAGGCATGTAATGATTCAACCAGTTCATGATTCGATTCGATTCACGATATTCAATTCACGATACAACATTAAAATTAAAAAATAAAATGAAGAAAATTTTATTACCAAAAAATTGCAACATTTATTTTCCTATTCTTTCGCAACTTAAATATTCCTTTTGTTAAGTTAAAATACAAACAAATGCACAAAAAAACCCTTTTGTTTCATTTTCTTAATAACCAATAATAATTATTTACCCACATTTATAAAGACTGGAGTAAAATATAATAACCTGTTAACTAAAATATTCCTTTTATTAAAAATGAAAAAGTTAATAACAAACAGGCCTTTTCTTAATAAACATTTATGAACATTTTGTACAACCTCCATCTGCTTCTCTTTAGTTTTCAACAGTCTGTAAAAAGAGAGCTCTGATTTCTTGGTAAATCTGTTTGTACAGTCAGGCGCACAACAGCTCTTTCCAATATAGATTGTTTGGTTTTTTTTTGTGTATTTTCGCAGCATTAGAGCTGTGTTACTTCCGCCTAAAGTGAAGTCACATACATTCCTTCTGTTTAACGTTATTGTGCCCTCTGATGTCTAAACAACACAATTACAGCTAGGAAAAAGTACAATAACGTTGCCTGACGATAATCTTGATTCATTTTTTATTTCATGGATTTGAATCGTTTTTAATTTGTATCACAGTTTATCATTGCATGATATATTATGTACCTATTTAAAAATGATTTTTTTTGCTTCCGCTAATGGCGTAGTCCATAGCAATTGACTGTTATACATGGCAACGGTCTGTTATTCAGAAATACCA